>NC_056442.1:31426109-31716109 GCF_018296145.1 Oncorhynchus tshawytscha
TGTGTGGAAAAATGGGCAATCGGTCGTCAGATGTGGAGCTGGGATGTGGAGCTGCTGGCACCCTGAACACACACACACATGCACAGACACACACCCAGAGTCAAGCCGTCTGGCATCACATGGCACGCCAAGTACACTTCTACAGCCGCCAAGCAGGACTAAGACAGGCCAGGGAGGCCCCACACACACAGACACACACACACACACACACACAGACACACACACACACACACACACAGAGAGACACACACACACACACAGAGACACACACACACACACACACATGCAGACAGGGCAGAGAGTGGCTGGCTTTGAAGAAGTGTTGCATGCTGAGAGCCTGGAGGCTGCTTATGGAGCATTTCCTACCCAGAGGGCCGAGCGGTATACATCCTACCCAGAGGGTGGTGTAGTCTACAGGCAGGTAGTGGCAGTTTGCTTGGTGAGGTGTGGGTGTGTGAGGGGGAGTTGGGTGATGGGGTAGTAGGGGGATGAGATTTGTTAGAGACTGAGCCTGCGTCCCAAATGGCACCCTATCATCTACATAGCGTACTACTTTTGACCAGGTGCCTATAGGGTAGTAGACTATGTAGGTTGGGATGCAGTCAGAGAGAGGCACTAGACAGCAGGAGACAGTCTGCTCAACAACACGTAAAGGAAAATATGATAGAATAACATAGAAGTGCTTGGCATCATAAATATTCTTAACCATAACCAATACCTGTATCTGTATTCATCCTTACTGGCAACAGATGTATAATTGAAAGACAGACCTCTTATACAACCACTGCCTCTGTCTCAGCTTCAATCCCCAGTGCTTGAGTTGGACTGAAACAGGTGTCGGTACTGTTTATATTTAGGTGCAGGAGCTCCACAATACTTTTGAGCTAATATTCTATAAGAGGAACAGGAGCTCAAGCAGTTGAAAATGTGAGGTGCCGGTATTCAGCCTCTGTGAGCTCCTGCTCAAGTAAAACACCGGGCCTCTAGTTACTCACTCCCACATTTCCCAGCCTCCATCTATCCCCTCTCTCCCTCTAGTTCCTCACTCCCACTCTTCCCTGCCTCCATCTATCCCCTCTCTCCCTCTAGTTACTCACTCCCACATTTCCCAGCCTCCATCTATCCCCTCTCTCCCTCTAGTTCCTCACTCCCACATTTCCCTGCCTCCATCTATCCCCTCTCTCCCTCTAGTTCCTCACTCCCACCTCTTCCCTGCCTACATCTATCCCCTCTCTCCCTCTAGTTCCTCACTCCCACTCTTCCCTGCCTCCATCTATCCCCTCTCTCCCTCTAGTTCCTCACTCCCACATTTCCCTGCCTCCATCTATCCCCCTCTCTCCCACTAGTTCCTCACTCCCACTCTTCCCTGCTTACATCTATCCCCCTCTCTCCCTCTAGTTCGCTCTCTCCCTCTCTCCCACACTTCCCTGCCTCCCTCTCCCCCTCACCCCTCCCTCTCCCTGGGGCAGTCACTGGTCCAAGAGCCCATCTGCACAGCCCTCTGTTAGCCCAGCGGAGAGCTTCCAAACCCTGGCCATCTCAGCCCCATCCCCAACCCCTCTCCCCTAAACCCAACCCCAACTCATCCAAACTATGGCCGTCTCAGCCCCATCACAGTCACACAGATGATCGTGAAACAGGAATAAAATGAAACTCTAACTGTAATACTGGTCTCTAGAAACAGTTCCCTCTTTCCCCCAGCACTCCTGTATGTTACAGGGTCTGATTGCAGCGGCAGCAGCAGCTTGGAAGTCTGGAAGAAACAGCGACTGATAAAAAGCAGCCGGGAAAAAAACCGAATGGTCTTTTTCTCATAACTGACACAACAACAACCTAAGAAAACGCTATCTCTTAATGAGGCGTAATTCCGGTTTTGACCCCGCAGCGGGATCTGGCCTGGAGGCCCTGTAGCGAATTTAGCGGGCCTGTGGTTTGTCAATGGTTAGCTTCTTTTTTGTCTACCATACCCATTTTTGCTTAAGGTGTCTTTTGTTGAGGTGTGACATGTGTCTTTTTGTTAGATAAAGCCCCACCATATCCTCCTACAGCTGAATTAGGTAAATAAAGTGGAAGCCTCTTTTGTCTTCAGCTGTCAGAGGGGCTTTGCACTGTCCCAGTTACCTTGGAAACCTTGGAGAGGTGAAGGAGAGGACAGCCAGAAGAGAAGAGATCCTCCAGCTCTTCAGACACCAGGTAAACGCCTCACTTAGGTCTGTGTCCCAAATGGCACCCTATTACCTATGTAGGGCACTATATGTAGTGCACTATAAATAGGGAATGGGGTGCTATTTGGAACACATCCTTAGCCTTTCTCCAACCTAAACCCCCTCTCTTCATTCTCCACTCTAAACTCTCTTATCCTCTACAATCCAATCTAAACAGCTTGAACATTAAAATAACACTTAATGCCTGACAATACAGCAGCAAAATCCAACATATCCCTTTTCCATCTGTGTAGTACAATGCATTCGGAAAGTATTCAGACCCCTTGACACATTTTGTTAGGTTATAGCCTTTTTCTAAAATGGATATGTTTTACATCTACACACATTAACACCCAAGTTTTTAGAATTTTTTGCAAATGTTTTTAAAAATATGTATATCACATTTACATAAGTATTCAGACTCTTTACTCAATACTTTTTTGAAGCACCTTTGGCAGTGAATACAGTCTTGCGTCATATTGGGTATGACGCAACAAGCTTGGCACATCTGTATTTGGGGAGTTTCTCTCATTCTTCTCTACAGATCCTCTCAAGCTCTGTCAGGTTGGATGGGGAATGTTGCTGCACAGCTATTCTCAGGTCTCTCCAGAGATGCTCGATCGGGTTCAAGTCTGGGCTCTGGCTGGGCCACTCAAAGACATTCAAAGACTTCTTGGCTGTCTCCTTAGGGTCGTTGTCCTGTTGGGAGGTGAACCTTCGCCCCAGTCTGAGGTCCTGAGTGCTCCGGAGCCGGTTTTCTTCAAGGATCTCTCTGTACTTTGTGCCGTTCATCTTTCCCTCGATCCTGACTAGTCTCCCAGTCCCTGCCGCTGATAAACATCCCCACAGCATGATGCTGCCACCACCATGCTTCACCATAGGGATGGTGCCAGGTTTCCCCTTGGCATTCAGCCTAAAGAGTTCAATCTTGGTATCCTCAGACCAGAGAATCTTGTTTCTCATGGTCTGCGAGTCCTTTAGGTGCCTTCTGGCAAACGCCTTTTATTGAGGAATGGCTTCCTACTGGCCACTCTACTATAAAGGCCTGATTGGTGGAGTGCTGCAGAGATGGTTGTCCTTCTGGAAGGTTATCCCATCTCCCCAGAGGAACTCTGGAGCTCTGTCAGAGTGACCATCGGGTCTTGGTCACCTCCCTGACCAAGGCCCTTCTCCCCCGATTGCTTAGTTTGGCCGGGCGGCCAGCTCTAGGAATAGTCTTCGTGGTTCCAAACTGTGTTCTTGGGGACCTTCAATTCTGCAGAAATGTTTTGGTACCCTTCCCCAGATCTGTGCCTCGACACAATCCTGTCTCGGAGCTCTACAGAAAATTCCTTCAACCTCATGGCTTGGTTTTTGCTCTGACATGTACTGTCAAATGTGAGACCTTATATATACAGGTGTGTGCATTTCCAAATCATGTCCAATCAATTGAATTTACCACAGGTAGAATCCAATCAAGTTGTAGAAATATCTCAAGGATGATCAATGGAAACAGGACGCACCTGAGCTCAATTTCGAGTCTCATAGCAAAGGGTCTGAATAGTTATGTAAATAAGGTATTTCTGTTTTTATTTTTAATACATCTACAAAAAAAAAAAAAACCTGCTTTCACTTTGTCATTATGGGGTATTGTGTGTAGATTGGTGAGGGACATTTTTTTAAATACATTTTTAGGATAAGGCTGTAACTTAACTAAATGTGGAAAAAGGGAAGTGGTCTGAATACTTTCCGAATGCACTGTATTTCTCCTCTAGGTAACGGTCTCTCCATATCCCTTCAAAATGATTTCAGAACTTCAGACCCCTATCAACCCCCAATGGTAGTTCTCTTTCAAATGTAGTCTTCATTTGGCATTTGGTATTTCCCAGTTCGTATACCAAAAACCTAGCAGTTTGCATACATACAAGTTATAGATATCTGACTTCACATGAACAAAATGCAGCAGATAAGGCTTTCAAGACTTGTAGTAGTAGCAACTCAAATTGTTGAAACTCTCTAATGCGAGATTCACCTGTCGACAGGTTGACTAGAAGAACTGAATAGACAATGTCCTACCTCTAGGATGCAGGTCCCAGCGGCCGTGTTCTCCTTGATCGATACGTTGTAGAAGTTGGTACCGAACACAGGTTCGTTGTCGTTAATATCCTGCAGCACCACATGGACCAGAGCTGTGGAGGACAGGGAAGGCCTCCCTCTGTCTGTAGCCACCACTGTCACATTCGGCCTGGGCTGCGACTCGTAATCCAGCTGGGAGAGTGTGGTGATGATCCCTGTTACTGGGTCTATGGTGAACCACTGGGCCTGGTTCTCATCCTGGCCGGCCTTGCCATCCTGGAGGAGGCTGTATGTGATGTCTCCATTGGGCCCCTGGTCTTTGTCTCTAGCCGTGACCTGCAACACGAAGCTCCCTGGGAACACCACCTCAGGTATGACCTGTCTGTACTGCTGCTGATCAAACAGAGGAGGGTTGTCATTGACGTCAGTGACTTGTATCGTAAAGGAGGACTCAGCCCTGAGAGGAGGGGTGCCTGCGTCTGTAGCCATCACCCTGAGTTCGTATGTGTCCCTCTCCTCTCGGTCTAGGATCTGGTCCACACACATCAGGTAGATGATGTTGTCCTTGGTGGTCAGGGCAAACTTCCCGTCCCCTCCTTCCAAGGAGACGTTGACATTGGCGTATTCTCCGTAGTCTGGGTCGGTGACGGAGATGCGGGCGACATACTGGCCAGGCTGGGCACCCTCGGAGATCTGTGGGGAGCCGTCTTCGCTGAGGAAGATGATGGTCATGGTGGGCTGGTTGTCATTGTAGTCACGTACGTGGATTGTGACGAAGGCATTGGTAACCTCGGGCTGCGTGGCGTTATCCCTCGCCTGGACCACAAGCTCGTGGACCCTCCGCATCTCAAAGTCCAGAGGCTTGTTGAGCGTGATGACACCCGTACGAGAGTCGATGACGAAGTAGCTCTCCGGGTCGCTCTGCCTGCGGTTGATCTCGTACAGAACCAGACCGTTGTCTCCCTGGTCGACGTCAGAGGCAAAGACTTGGAGGATGTTGCTACCCGGCTGCAGATTCTCTGAGATAATGGCGTGGTAGCGACTCTGGTTGAAGACTGGAGCATTGTCGTTGATATCCTGAACCGTCACATCTAGCACCATCTGACCAGTCCTCTTAGGGGAGCCTCCATCGAACGCCTCCAAGGATAGCGTATAAGACGGTCTGGTCTCGCTGTCCAGAAGAGTGTTGACCACCAGGTCCAGATAGAGAACCTGGTTGGATCCTCTCCGGGTCTCCAGGAGGAAAGCCTGGCCGGGGTTCCCATCATTGATGAGGTATCCCTGCGTAGTCAGTTGGCCTTTGTCCCCGTCCACTGCCGGCTCTAGGGGGAACCTGGTTCCCACCGCTGTCATCTCCGGGATTTTGAACGCCGCTCTCCTCCGGGGGAATGTAGGAGCATGGTCATTGATGTCATTCACTGTGATGGTCACTTCAACGGTCACACCCGTCATAGTCACTGCAATGAAGTTGTATCGGTCCCTCAGCTCATGGTCCAACACCTTGGCTGTCTTGATGATGCCTGTGCTCTCGTCTATGTCCAGGTCACTCCCCACCCCGGTGCCCTCGTGGTCTGAAATGAAGTAAAGATTTGCGGTGACACCAGGCGGTAACCCAGCGCTGATGTCCCCTACGATGGTCCCGGCTGGCTGTTCCTCGTCCAGCTGGAGCTCCAGGTTCCCCAGGACGGTGGAGGAGTGGACGGTGATCAGCTCCAGGACGATGTAGACCAGCAGCAGGACCCCTCGGCTCCACCGGCCCTCATTCTGCAGCGACCTCGACACCGACCGCCCCAAACCCTTGGCCTCGGTCTTCATTCTGAAGGCTTCTTCCTAAACCTGAGAGGGACACAGAGAGGTGGGATAAATGTTTGTGTAGTGTACTGATCGTAAATTCCTGACAATGTGTGCGTCCCATTTGGCACCATATTCCCGACACAGTCCACTTCTTTTGGCCAGAGTCAAGGTGCCAGAGTCAAGGTGCCCTTTGGGAGTTAGCCCAAGAAAACCTCTCGGCTGTTTGTCTTGTTTGTCAGATCATGTAATCAGGAAACATTCCTGGCTCCTCTTATGACCTGATACAGCAACAAAAGCGGAGTGCTTTTTATTGGCATAACAAAGAGAGGGGACAGGCTTTTTCAGTCCATTTGGTGAGCTGTGTAAAAATGAAGGAAAATGCTTTAAGGTCAGTGTTTCCATGTGCTTTACAGGCAGGGGTCCCAACCAGTGCATATAATAGATCCCTTGCATCACGTCATTTCCATCCCCTCCCTCCAGTCACCTAATAAGTTCCTTTGGCATAACAGAGAACCCTCTCTTTACTAGATAACAGTCCAGACCACAGACAAGACCACCTGGGGTGAAATCTTTCAAATACTTTGAGTGTTTGCTCTAGCCTGCCTTGAATGGCAGGTGGGCATGGTTAGCAGTTCTGGTACAATTCTATTTTCAGTAAGACAGGCAAGCTCATTCAAGTGAAGATAAAGTATTTGAAATGATTTTAAATAGTATTTGAACCCAGATCTCCCGCAGGCGTACGTCAGAACCACAAATGGTCTCAACATTCAGTTCTAATCAGAGAGGTCCAAATGCAGCAGGCTCTCTGGTCTGTAACCGTACCCTCTAGAGCTACTGTGTGTGTGTGTGTGCGTGCGTGCGTGCTTGTGTGTGTGTATGAGTGTGTTTGTGTGTGCGTGCGTGCGTGTGTATGTGTGTGTGTGTGTGTGTGTGTGTGTGTGTGTGTGTGTGTGTGTGTGTGTGTGTGTGTGTGTGTGTGTGTGTGTGTGTGTGTGCGTGCGTGCGTGCGTGCGTGCGTGCGTGCGTGTGTGTGTGTGTGTGTGTGTGTGTGTGTGTGTGTGTGCGGGCCTGCGTGTGTATATGTATTTAGACAGTTTTCTAAAGCACATGCACATCTAGGACCAGGGTATGTGTTTGCATTTATGAAACCAGGTCAAGAGGAAGGGAGATTTACGAGACTGCTGACGAGTACTCACAGACAGACTGAGTGTGAGCTCTTATAGAGGGACCGTGTTTGGACCGCTCTTTACAGTATTGAGGTCTCCCTGAGACCATATTTCTATTGGGATGTTAACTTGAGGAATGTCCTTCCTGGTCAATGTGTGGAGAGTAAACCAGAGCCCAGAAAAGTAAAGCTGTGTTATAGCATCTGAGAGAAAAACACTCTACTTTATCCACTTGTTTTGAGAGGCGTAAAACTCCTGCCATTTCCCTGTGATATATGCCCTTAAAATGGTTCGTAAAACTCCTGCCATTTCCCTGTGATATATGCCCTTAAAATGGTTCGTAAAACTCCTGCCATTTCCCTGTGATATATGCCCTTAAAATGGTTCGTAAAACTCCTGCCATTTCCCTGTGATATATGCCCTTAAAATGGTTCGTAAAACTCCTGCCATTTCCCTGTGATATATGCCCTTAAAATGGTTCGTAAAACTCCTGCCATTTCCCTGTGATATATGCCCTTAAAATGGTTCGTAAAACTCCTGCCATTTCCCTGTGATATATGCCCTTAAAATGGTTCATGAAACTCCTGCCATTTCCCTGTGATATATGCCCTTAAAATGGTTCATGAAACTCCTGCCATTTCCCTGTGATATATGCCCTTAAAATGGTTCATGAAACTTCTGAAATGTTGGTCAGCTGCCTTTCGTAAATTACACCTTTGGCAAATCAGGTAATTATGTCAGAAGTGAAAGTGTCTTCTTGGCTCCTGTAACCTATATTTCATTACTCACAAGTGATTCTGAGTCCATAAATTTGGTGGATATTGAGAGCACATTTCTGCTTTTGCCTTAGTCTCTGTGATGGGTCTAACCTTTTACAAGACTCCATGGTGGCTCTGTATGGAATAAAAACAAATAACACTCTAAAGAAATATTGTTACATAAAGTGCATGGAAGGTAAAAAGGGGCCAAATCTCTGTTTCTGAGCTGAGCATTTCTTGACATAAAAGGTGGAAAAGTGGAAGTTAGAAATTGTGGAAAATCGTCAGATGCATTCTAATGTATACATAACAGAGCTCTGTCTAAGGGCCAGAAATACCTTTTGATAGTACAGTGAACTGTTCAGGGGGACATCCTTAACAATATGTCCTGACTCTCTCTGTAGTTCTCCGATTATTTAAGACATAACAGCCAAGAGAGCACTACATTTGAACAACCACAAAGTGTAACAGTGAGAATGAGGATGATATGGATTGCCACACAAAACGATGATTTCTAAAACACTGAAGAAGAGATACTATGAAATGGAGCAATTACACACTCGGTGTCCCAAATGGCACCCTATTCCCTACCTAGTGCACTATTTTCGACCAGAGCCCTATGGGCCCATATACAGAATAGGGTGCTAATTGGGATGACAAAACTGTTTCGCATTATAGATAACCCAGTTTTGGCAGGGTATCTCCCAACTGTTGATGACTTGTAATTTGTTGTAAGACCCTATGAAGCATTGTGGGATGCCTGAATGAGCTGACTGTCACCGTCTGCTGAATAGTCCAAAACCACTAAATGTGTCTCTGGCAAACAAGTAATTATTGTCTGTCTCTCATAACAAGAGGAGACCCGTTTTTTTATTTCCAGTTGTCAGTGGTTCTGTTGAACTCAATCCTATTCATAACTCATTTATTTTGTCCTGTGAAAAAAAATCTACTTTAATATTCTCCTAGAAAACTCTGACCATGAAAACAGAAGTTTTATTGCATGTTGAGGAATTCTGTTTTTTACGAGAGGCCTACCAGACTCCCCCTAGTGGCAGTACTGCACCATTCAGGGAAATATCCTCGCTTCAGACTGTACAGGACTACATGTGTGTGTCTGTGAGTGACTAGGAGTATGTGAGCATGTATTTTAGAATGTGGATTTGTGTATGTGTGTGCATGTGCATGTGTGTATGCGTGTCTTTGCACACATGCACGTGTGAGTAGCCTATGTGTGTGTCGCCGGCCACAGGGTGGTGTGTGTGTGTGTGTGTGTGTGTGTGTGTGTGTGTGTGTGTGTGTGTGTGTGTGTGTGTGTGTGTGTGTGTGTGCAGCATAGTGAGCGAGGGTACAGAGCAGAGCGGAAGAGAGGAGAACAGGAGGAGCGGAGAGCAAAGGAGGAGAGCAGTAGGGCTCCTTGCAGTCTGCCCTCTCCTCCTCTCATCTCCTCTCACCTCTCTCCTCTCCTCCTCTCTCCTCCTCTCATCTCCTCTCATCTCCTCTCTCCTCTCTTTTCTCTCCTCTCTCCTCTCTTTTCTCTCCTCTCTCCTCTCCCCTCTCTCCTCTCTCTTCTCCTCTCATCTCCTCTCATCTCCTCTCTCCTCTCTCCTCTCCTGGCTTGGCTCTAATCATGGGTGATGGAAGCCTGCCTCCACCAGATGGGATTCCAAGGCTAATTTCAGTCAGTCATGATTGTGAGCCGTCATTCAATAACACAGTACAAACTATGGACGACCATGGAATTGGAGTGAAATAAAAACAGAACTCATTCTAGTTCTGTGGTGAAAACCGACAGTCAGGGCATTCTTAAGTGACAACTTTTATGTGTAGACAGCAGAGTTATGTTGTAGCCTGCTGTTAATTTCACTCTTTCTGTGGTTAAAATATTGAATTTGACATGCTGAACCCTTTTCTTTACATGTCTTTATCTATGCATGGCTTGTAAATTAATCTAGTTGAGTGCCTTCTAAGACAGTGAAGCAGTTTACAACAAGGATCCGTTCACTGTATCTGGTGCCTATGATCCATCCCAAATGGCACCCTATTCCCTACATAGTGCACTATGTTTGACCAGAGACCTAATCTCAATGGTTTCTACTGTAGTTGGCCAGGATTTTAAAAGCTTTCACTACTAATTATCCACTAATGGCAGAGTCTGTGGTAGCTCCATATATTAGGTACAATTTAAGTCCACAGAGGTTTCCATTGCGCTGCCAACATGGAAGTACTTTCGAGCAATAATGATTTACTTTATAGCCATGCTGAGGCAGGACTTCTAGGTGTTTTTTCAAAGGAACAAAGGATGACTTTTCAAGGAGGCAGGAATCTTTGTTCGAATGCCACAGCAGAAATAATGCAGGCACTGGTCTTGGTCTGGTCGTGTGTGTGTGTGTGTGTGTGTGTGTGTTGCAGCTGGAGGACCACTCTGCTGCAGCCTAATAGATCTAGCAGGCCCAGCCACCAGCCTGGGTCCTACAGCTCTACTATAGCTCTGTATGATGCCAGATTAAGCCCAACATAAAGTCACAAACGACACACTAACTCAGCATAGTACTATGGCTTTATAGCTCAAACAAAGTTCCTTATTCTTGTACTAAATGCTCTATTACATATAACACATGGTTTCCCCCACTGGCTGACTGGCTGACTGGCTGACTGGCAGGGATTGGGGGGTTTGGGTTCTACTAGCTGCTGGACAAACAGAGAGCTACCTAGCTGATCAAAGATGTTTCTCCCTCCCTGTAGTCTGGAGAGCAGAGGGAGAAAGCATAAGGGGAACGACGTAGCTGTGCTGCCGCCAGGGGCTTTGGAACATGCCAAAGGGGAATCCTGAATACAGGCCAGTTAAGTGCCAGCTGGGAGCCTTAGGGAAGAGAACAAATACAGGCCTGAGCCTTGGGAAACGAGAAGTCTGTCTGGCAACACAGGACTTCAGAGTACAGTAATAAAGTTGTTGATGGTCTAATACAGAGGTTGGCAAGCAAAGCGCACAGAGACAGAATTAAAAGTGTCCCCCTTTCATCTTTATCACTAAGGTTCTGTCCCAAGTAGCACCCTATTCCCTATATAGTGCACAGGCCCTGGTCAGTAGTAGCGCACTATGTAGGAAACAAGGTACCGTTTGTTTCCATTTGGGACACAGCCTAAGACAAATACATTATAAAGTACGTCAATTCAAACACACCAATTTAACAAAACATTGACTCAATACTCATATCATGTCTAATAGCATTAGTGTGTGTGCGAACTTTGCCCTAAAACCCGACTAATGCTGATACTTTACTGTGTTTAAGTTTGTTTAAAGATCTACATGGTCAGGCTTATTTGAACCCAGGTCCCTTTAAATCCCCTACACTGAGCCAAGTGTGTCAACAGGTCCTGGCTGCATATCAGCACCATATTCCCTATACGGTGCCCTACCTTAGACCATACCAGTGGCAACCCATCATTCAGGGCAGGTGGGGCAGAGTCCCAACTGTTTTGAGACCAGCATGTTTAGCTAAAAACAAGTAAGGCAGCTCCAAAATGAAGGTGTTTCAGCCTATCTCAGTGCTTTCTGTGGTGGTAGAGCAGCGGAGCGTAGATGTTGGTAATGTTCTCTAGCTGCTCCGTGATTGGCTCAGTGTTCTGTCACTCATGGGACACTACGTCACCGCAGTAGAGCACAGGGTAGAGCTCGAAAATTCAAGCCCCCTGGGTGCTGCCATAGAGTTACATTAGATGTGCCCATCCAAGAAGGCTCAAGGTCATTGGTCACAGATAAAATTACGTCAAATCACATTATAACTTCCTGTAGCTTGATTGGACTGATCATGTCAGAAGGCACAGTGATGAAGGTACAGTGATGAAGGAACAGTGATGAAGGTACAGTGATGAAGGTACAGTGATGAAGACACAGTGATGAAGACACAGTGATGAAGGTACAGTGATGAAGGCACAGTGATGAAGACAGTGATGAAGGCACAGTGATGAAGACAGTGATGAAGGCACAGTGATGAAGACAGTGATGAAGGTACAGTGATGAAGGCACAGTGATGAAGACAGTGATGAAGGCACAGTGATGAAGACAGTGATGAAGGTACAGTGATGAAGGACAGTGATGAAGGCACAGTGATGAAGGCGCAGTGATGAAGACGTAGTGATGAAGGCACAGTGATGAAGACACAGTGATGAAGGTACAGTGATGAAGACACAGTGATGAAGCCACAGTGATGAAGGCACAGTGATGAAAACACAGTGATGAAGACACAGGGATGAAGGCACAGTGATGAAGGTACAGTGATGAAAACACAGTGATGAAGACACAGGGATGAAGGCACAGTGATGAAGGTAAAGTGATGAAGACACAGTGATGAAGACACAGTGATGAAGGCACAGTGATGAAGGGACAGTGATGAAGACAGTGATGAAGACACAGTGATGAAGACACAGGGATGAAGGCACAGTGATGAAGGCACAGTGATGAAGGCACAGTGATGAAGGCACAGTGATGAAGACACAGGGATGAAGACACAGTGATGAAGGCACAGTGATGAAGACACAGTGATGAAGACACAGGGATGAAGGCACAGTGATGAAGGCAAAGTGATGAAGACACAGTGATGAAGGCACAGTGATGAAGGCACAGTGATGAAGACACAGTGATGAAGACACAGGGATGAAAGCACAGTGATGAGGGTAAAGTGATGAAGACACAGTGATGAAGGCACAGTGATGAAGACAGTGATGAAGGCACAGTGACGCCGAAACACTGGTGATTTACCCCAAAAAATACTGGGAGTTTATATATAGAGTGTGCGACTCTCATAATTTTTATAACTTATAGTTTATTCGCATTTAGTCAGCACCTCTACTTAAAATCATTTTCTCTGGGTGTGTGCCAGCTCATGTTGTTTATTGTACTGATCATGTCAACATCATACTTTCAAAGTCTAGCAGTCAAAGCTAACAGTCATTATCAAGAATCTCAAGTCGACAATATACTGGCAAATCCCTTTAAATCCTTGTCAAGTGAAAGGTAAATAATGAAGAGAAAATATAGATAAAACGTGCTCATCAGCAATTGGACATAAACATTACACAACAAGTTGGAAATCGCAAATTCAACAATGAGTGGTATGGAAGCATTGCAAAGCAATCACTAGCCTGCTATTCAGTGGAGTGTCTGTGTGGTCCCTTGTCTGGGATTAAGGGTCTCTTGTCCAAGCTTAAAATGATAAACAATCAACATTGGCCATGCTGTCAATGAAGCATGATTTGTGCCACACTCAAAACAACTGTTAACTCAAAACTGCGAAATCTGACTTCAGTGAGTTCAAGACAACTGGGAACTCTGGGGAAAAAACGAGCTCCAACTGGGAAAATACATTTTGAACGTTCATCCAACTCGGAATTGTAAATCCGGAACTTGGGACTCTTTCTAGAACTACGACCTGAAGATCACTGACGTCATCATGTTTCGACCTTGTTATTTTTCGAGTCCCCAGCTGCATTGAAAGCATCATAAATCCAGAGAATACCAGACTTTGATGACAAAGTTTGATGACAAAATTTGCCCACGAAGGACCGCCGCGTCACCTTCCTGTTCCTGTGAGCACAGCACAACAAGGTGAGTCTAAAAATGTATTGTATGCTGCTGCATAAATGATGTTATATGCCAGGGAGATATGTATACTGTAGGTAAGAAAGTCATACTAAGTGTACGTTGTGTAGCAAGCTGTTAGTAGCCCATGTGCATCAGTAGCCCATGTGCATCGTTCCCTTATGCCATAGTTTGTACAACTCAATTGTCAGTAGAAACCACATTTGTTTAAGCAAGTCAGTCATATCAGCTATGTTTTTTTTAAAGGCAGTAAATGAGTCTGAATGAACTGTTTCTCTGCCAGACAAGGCTTCCCTGATTACCAGGTGTAGCAGTAAGGATTCACTCCATGGTGCTGAAAAGAAAGCTCTGCTGTTAGAACAGCTTTATGTAGGCCCTAACAGTTTGTGGGCACTGTTATAGTGCAATTCATGTATTGTGTGTTGTGTAGTGGCTTTTCTGGCATACATAAAAAAAAAGAGTTTGCTCCACTAAGATTTAAATGCAAAAATCGCCACTGGACCAAGCATATTCCCAAAATAGTGCATAGGGTTCTGGTCAAATGTAGTGTACTATGTAAGGAATAGGGTGCCAACGCATACTGTTTCTCTCCCTAACAGAGCTGAACTTTTCTGGTTCTTGGTTTGCCATTGTCTCTGGGTCTTAGCAGGCATATACAGTACCAGTCAAAAGTTTGGACACCTACTCATTCAAGGGTTTTTCTTTATTTGTACTATTTTCTACATTGTAGACTAATAGTGAAGACGTCAACACTATGAAATAACACATCTGATGCAGCACTCCATCACTCTTCTTCTTGGTCAAATAGACCTTACACGGCCTGGAGATGTGTTTGGTCATTGTCCTGTTGAAAAAAAACATTATAATTCCACTAAGCGCAAACCAGATGGGATGGCATATCGCTGAAGAATGCTGTGGTAGCCATGCTGGTTAAGTGTGCCTTGAATTCTAAAGAAATCACCAACTGTGTCACCAGCAAAGCACCCCCACGTCATCACACCTCCTCAATGCTTCATGGTGGGACCCACACATGCGGAGATCATCCGTTCACCTACTCTGCGTCTCACAATTGTGTGCCTGAGAGCTCTCACCACTTGGGAACGTTTCCCTCCATTTCTCCCCACACAAATGGCCTGATTTTTTTAGTAGCCTACAAACATTTCCTAACCTGATATTCCTTCAAACATTATGCTCTGTATTATATAAAAACACTATAGCCAGAATCTGGATACCATTTAATTTATTTAGAAATGTTTAGCGTTTGTATTTCTTTTGTTTGGTACAGCCAACTTCTCTAAGTCTACTCACCATGGTTGCTGAACTGGTTTCCTCGGTGAGTGCCGGCATGTTCACAGCTTTAGGTTGAGCCCTGTTAAAGGTTGCAGCACTCTCGTTACTTGGTTTCTCCGGTTTCGGTGTGTTTTCATAGTTTATTGTAAACGCTAGTGTTTATGCATAGTATGTCATTGTTTCTAGTAACTTTCTAATGGCTGTCCATTATTATGTAAAACGAGTTTCATACTATTGCCTTTCAAGTGTGGTAATCGCTGTTATTGAGAATTTTTCTGTTTAGGTGATGCATGGATTTAAATGCCAAGTTAGGGCAGGTCCTTTTAGGATGCTGTCTCCTCATTTAGGGAAGCATGGTCAAAGTTTAGCATGGTCAGCGTCATTGAGGGCTTCAACCATGCTTCTGTCATTTTAAAGTAGTCAAAGTGGTCAACTGGGTGGGGATTCCTATTGGTTGTTGCCTCAATGGCGCTGCTGATAATGGCACAGATATAAAGATGAGTCCTCTTTTTTTATAAAGGTGAGCCCTCTGCTTTTTAGATATAACTAGCTACCACACCACACAGCCCCCCCAATAAAAAAAAACAAATTGGGGCGACCCCCTGGAGATCGCCCCCATAGAATTAGGAATTAGAATACTAGAATGGACATTAACCTTATGGTGGGATAAAGGTCAGCCATTTTGGTCCGGTAGATGGTCATCCATGGTTTGCCAGTGCAGCGATAAGATATTGTGTAAAATAATGAATTTGAAGAATTTATCTGCACTGTATGTTAGTTAGCAAGCTAGCCAGAGGAATGATTCCATAAATGTTTTTATTATCTGATAATATGCCAACATAACATTTAAACAATGTAGTCAATCCACAGCCTAACACTGTCTGAAATCAGTAGTAGATTATAGGATTTAGAAAAGTTGTAAATGTGACAAGTAGGATACTGATATTGCATCATGTAATAGCACTTTCATCTTTCCAAGAAAACAAACATTTATACATTTATGGTCTGTTTACATATATCTTAAAGGCTATTTATACAGAACAGTATAAACTGTATCTATGATTATATGGGGCAGCAGGTAGCTTAGTGGTTAGAGCGCTGGGCCAGTAACCGAAAGGTTGCTAGATTGAATCCCCGAGCTGACAAGGTACAAATCTGTTCTTCTGCCCCTGAACAAGGCAGGCAACCCACTGTTCCTTGGCCATCCTTGTAATTAAGATTTTGTTCTTAACTGACTTGCCTAATAAGACAATATTTTAGGTTTACAATGATTCTATTACACAATTTCTGATATATCACATGCCTTAGTTTCATTTTCCTGCATAAATACAATCTGGATTATGCTTTTAGTGCCATTCATACCAAGTAAACTGGTCTGGATTTCTCTCTAGAATAGCATAAGATTAGCTTTAAAACTGCATATGTTTCTCTCTGCGCCATGGCAATATGTGTAGAATTGCAGGAGATTTGCTTTAAAACAGCAACATTTTCTCTCAGCCTCATGGCAAAAATGTGCATAACAACATGAGATTAGTTATAAAATTACACATTTGCACGATTAAAAAATGTGTAGAATTGTAGGACGTTAGCTGTTTCCCCCAATGCTGCGTCATTGCAGGGGGACCCGAGAAACTGCGGTACACCACTGCTAGGTAACATGCTGTTACTATAGCTCTGCCACGTTATGCTCAGATATGTGAGTTCATTGGCATTTGCCCTGTGTTTGAGGCACTTTAGCCTTTGTCCTCAAGATAATATGACTATTTTGGACAATTAAGTTTATTGTATTATTTTTCATAATTTTTCATGAACTACGTATTTTGCATCTTGATTCAGTCTTCAACATTACCTGTTAAATAATGACCACCTGTTTTTGATCTTGATTCAGTCTTCAACATTACCTGTTAAATAATGACCACCTCTTTTTGATCTTGATTCAGTCTTCAACATTACCTGTTAAATAATGACCACCTCTTTTTGCAGCTGATCCTTTGACTTTGTCTCAACTGTTGCTGTCTAACCTCACAGAAAAGCGACACTCACACACACACACACACACACACACACACACACACACACACACACACACACACACACACACACACACACACACACACACACACACACACACACACACACACACACACACATAGCACATGTGGCCCCTAATTATAGAAAATGGCCCAGTTCAAGGCTAAAGAAAATATGGACACGGCTACTTTGTAAACTGCCGCAATATCTGTTCTGGACGGCGCTGTGAATGGAAAACATGCTTCATTGTTCAAATCAAAGCAGGTTTTTTAAATAACCTTTAAGTGTTATTAACCTGTTGGCACCAATTGATTTCACATCGCCAAAAGTTATTGCAAAATGAGTCTTTACTGTGTCGCGGTCCTTCAGTGAGAGGGGGGTAACATCCTGGTTGCATCCCAAATAGCACCCCATTCTCTACATATAGCACTACTTCTGACAGGCCCTGGTCAAAAGTAGTGCACTAAATAGGGAATAGGGTGACATTTGGGACTCAGTCTGAAACACATAATCTGTCTAAACAAATGCTGCTGCCTTCCTCTATTAGCCTGAGCCACCACGTCACAGAAGGGTGCCAGAGTTCTGACATTTCCCAAGTTTAGAGCTAAACAATCTGAAATAAAGGCCACTGTCAAACATAGTGAACATTATAGGCAGCGCTGCCCACAGATGAAACAATCCCAGATGGCCGATCCACTACCAGCCTGTTTCATCTCCTGAACCACGGCAGTGTCCCAAATGACAACCTCTTCCCTATATAGTGCACTACTTCTGACCAGAGCCCTATGGGGAACCTTGTGTGCCCTAGTCAAAAGTAGTGCACTAAATAGGGAACAGGGTGCTATTTCAAATCAAGTTTTTAAATAGTGACACGAGGAATAAATACACAGTGAATAACAAATAAAAATAACAAGTAAAAATAATAATACAGGGAGGACCAGTACCGAGTCGATGTTCCATCTTTTCTATATTCCAGGAAATTGTTTGTTAGTCGCCACAAGGTCAAATGCTATTTCTAGGGCATTTAGGGTTAAGGTTAGAGTTAGTGTTAAGGTTAGAATTACGTTAAGGGTTAGGGTTAGGAGTTAAGGTTAGTTTTAGGGTTAGGGTTAAATCAAATCAAATCAAATGTTATTTGTCACATCGAATACTACAGTGAAAAGCTTACTTACAAGCCCTTAACCAACAATGCAGTTCTAAGAAAATACCTTTAAAAAGTAAGAGATAAGAATAACAAATAATTAAAGAGCAGCAGTAAATAACAATAGCGGGGCTATATACAGGGGGTACCGGTACAGTGTCAACGTGTCAATGTGCAGGGGCACCGGTCTCGAGGTCATTGAGGTAATTATGTACATGTAGGTAGAGTTATTAAAGTGGCTATGCATAGCATAACAGAGAGTAGCAGCAGCCATGCGGTAGCAGAGAGAACAGTCTATGACTAGGGTGTGGCTGGAGTCTTTGACAATTTTTAGGGCCTTCCTCTGACACCACCTGATATAGAGGTCCTGGATGGCAGGAAGCTTGGCCCCGGTGATGTACTCGCACTATGCTCTGTAGTGCCTCGACCGGAGGCCGAGCAGTTGCCATACAAGGCAGTGATGCAACCCGTCAGGATGCTCTCGATGGTGCAGCTGTAAAACCTTTTGAGGATCTGAGGATCCATGCCAAATCTTTTCAGTAGGGTTAGGGTTAAGGTTAGGTTTTTGGGTTAAGGTTAGAGTTAAGGTTAGGGTAAGAGTACGAGTTAGGGTTAGGTGTTAGGGAAAATAGGATGTTCAATTGGATTGAATTGTGTGTCCCCATAAGGTTAGTTGTACAAGACTGTGTGTGTGTGTGTGTGTGTGTGTGTGTGTGTGTGTGTGTGTGTGTGTGTGTGTGTGTGTGTGTGTGTGTGTGTGTGTGTGTGTGTGTGTGTGTGTACGTGCGTGCGTGCATGCGTGCGTGCGTGTGGATGTGTGTGTGTGTTGGGGTGTCAGTGTAAGTACATGTGAACAGCCAACATCTTGGGAGATGTCCAATTCTTCCAAGTGGAAAAATATGCTATTATTACTCATCAAGCCTCTCAATGCTGCAATCACAGGCACATCTCTGTAAATATAATATAATAGTTTTGTGAATAATTCATAGAAGAGAAGAAGACAGTCAAATATTGAGCAGAAGTAAATCAGTGCTTGGGAATAAGATGATCAATGAGACTCATATAAGAATTTTATTTAATCTTGTAAATCTTCATCTTATTTTACTTTATTTAATCTTGGAAAAACTCTAAATGCATTTTAAGATGTTTGATAGGAGATATATTGTTAAACAAAAGTAAAGCTAGAGAAAGCACAAATCCAACGATATTCCCCCGATTATCCCTGTATCTCTTCAAAACATTTTGTTCCAACTATGTACAGATCTGTTTCTGAACGCTGCTTTATCAGAAAGTCTACGGTCAGAGTAGTTCCGACACATAGGCTGTGTTCCAAATGGCACTCTATTCCCTACATGACTTTTGACCAAGGCCCATAGGGCTCTGGTCAAAGTAGTGCACCAAATGCAATAGGGTGCCATTTGGGATGCAGACACAGACTAATCACAGCTAGTCATCAGCCTGGACTGTATGATCACAAATCCTCAAAATGAGCTTCAAATTCCATGTCAAGATTCCAGCTAATTCCAATGAAACTTCTGAGCCTTGAAGATCCGAGTGTTTGGCTGGGAGGGGGTTGGGACGCTGGGGCACTAGGGAGGGGAGCACAGGGCACGTTGGGGCGCCAGAGTCTCTCCACAAACGAAACCACAGAGTGAATTGTTAATCCGGACTGTCTGGATATTAACATGACAAGCATGAAGTAAAACTACACAAACACTCTGAATACTGTATTTAGAGGCCCGGCTGAAACAGAGCTGTCTGGAGCCACATTCTGAGGTGCCATATGTCTGTGTACGGTGGTAATGGGGACCAGAGAGTCAGGGATGTGTTACAAATAGGGTTGCAAAGGATCGGAAACTTTCTGGAAATTTCCGGAAATTGTCCAGAAATTTTCCATGGGAAGTGAATTTGGGGAATTTTGCGTAAATTCATAAAAAAAAGTGATCTTATAACAGTGAACCTTTTTTGTGGGATACACATAAGGCAATTCTAGGTCTTGTGGCATATTTTGGTTAAACTATCCATAATTCAATGGAATTGCAACCCTCTGCATGCACAGCGCATTCTTCCATCACATGTACAGCTGATTCTCAAGATCTTGCACACTAATGAGATGCTATTGAGTCCACACTACTATACTGTCTGAGCCAAGGACTACATGCTTTCTGGTAAGTTTTGATTACAATACTGGGTTGGGTGAATATATTTTATATGACATACATTATTTTTAGTTAACTCGTAAATAGTAGCCTGTAGCAAAGTGTGTTTAAATCATGTCTAACTTGTTATCAATTTCTGATGGTTAGTTTTTGCTACTATGTGGGTTTTAACTTGCTTGAGCCTACTAACTGAGGAGTGTTAATTCACCTGTTTCCATACAGTTTAATTTTAAAACATAATTAACTACATCATCTCCAGCCCTCAACCAGTATTCTACAAGAGCACAGACACAAGGGACAACAGACACACCAGTCTCTACATTGCAGATGAGCTGAAGGCATTCATCAATGACCTTGGACCACAGAAGGTATTTGCACTGGTGACAGACAATGCTGTGAACATGAAGGCTGCTTGGTCTAAACTGGAGGAGTCCTACCCTCACATCACACCCATTGGCTGTGCTGCTCATGCATTTAATCTGCTCCTCGGGGACATTATGGCACTTGAAATAATGGATACACTCTACAAGAGAGCCAAGGAAATAGTTAGGTATGTGAAGGGTCATCAAGTTAGAGCAGCAATCTACCTCACCAAGCAAAGTGAGAAGAATAAGTGCACCACATTGAAGCTGCCCAGCGACACCCATTGAGGTGGTGTTGTCATCATGTTTGACAGTCTCCTGGAGGGGAAGGAGTCTCTCCAAGAAATGGCAATATCACAGTCTGCCAATATGGACAGCCCCATCAAGAGGATCCTCCTAGATTATGTGTTTTGGGAGTGAGTGATAAGCAGCCTGAAACTCCTGAAACCTATAGCAGTAGCCATTGCAAGGTTTGAGGGAGACAATACTATCCTGTCTGATGTTCAGACTCGGCTTGCAGATGTAAGAGAAGAAATCCGTACTGCCCTGCCCACTTCACTGTTGCTCCAAGCAGAGGAAACTGCAGTTCTGAAATACATCAAAAAGCGTGAAGACTTCTGTCTGAAGGCTATACACGCCGTAGCGTGCATGATGGACCCCAAGTATGCTGGCAAGAGCATCCTGTCTGGTGCAGAGATCAACAAGGCCTATGGTGCCATCACCACCATGTCTCGCCACCTTGGCCTGGATGAGGGCAAGGTTCTTGGCAGTCTGGCGAAGTACACTTCCAAGCAAGGGCTTTGGGATAGAGATGCAATATGGCAGTCGTGCCAACATATCTCATCAGCTACCTGGTGGAAGGGACTTTGTGGATCTGAGGCTCTTTCCCCTGTTGCCTCCATCATCCTCCAAATCACGACATCAGCCGCCTCAGAGCGCAACTGGTCCTTGTTTGGGAACACACACACCAAAGCATGCAATAGGCTGACCAATACAAGGGTTGACAAATTGGTGGCCATGCGGGGAAATTTGAGGCTTTTTGAGCCTGACAACGAACCATCCTCAACTAGGTTGGAAAGTGACAGTGAAGATGAGGTCTCAGAGTCTGACGTTCAAGAGGTGGACATTGTGTCACGAACCTCGCTGAAGAGGGTGCCTCTTCCTGTTCGGGCGGGGCTCGGCGGTCGTCGTCACCGGCCTATTAGCTGCCATCGATTCCTTTTTCCGTTTGTGTTGGTTATTGGTTAATTGGGTACACCTGTTTTGTATTAGGGTTTGTTTGTAGGGTATTTAAGGGCACTAGGCCCGCTGGGTATTTGTGCGGGCTTGTTAATTGTTACTCTATGTTTGATGGTGTGATTTGCCTATTTTGTCCTGTTGTTTTGGACTGGCAACTTATATACGCCCTGTGTGTTGGCGTGATCGTTTTGGTTGCACCGGTGAAATAAATTTGATAAACGACAGAACCCTGCTCTCTGCGCCTGATTCCACCCACCACTCATAGTTATTCGTAACACATTGAGGAGGTCCAGGGAGAAGACATGGAAGCCTGAGAGGAAGATAACAAAAGCTTTAGTTTCTAGACTATAATTTTACAGATGTATGTTCAAAACATTTTGGGAGATGTGATGGATCATTGGGGATAATTCAATATTCCCTTTCTTTTGTTGTTCAGTGAAATCATCCCATGTGAAGAGTCAACTCATTTAATTAAAATTCATAACAATTTTGTATTATTATTTCTATTGGAAGGATTTAATCCTTTGCAATTATGTCTACTTGTGATAAGGTAAAAGGTTTATGTTTCTGTCTCCATATGATATGGTAAATAAATCCAATGCAAAAAACATCTACATTTAAATAGTATTAATATTAATTTGCATATATTTCTGTTAATTCCCATATATTCCCGTTAATTCCCATGGAATGTTTCCACCTCTGAATATTCCCCAAGATGTGCAACCCTAGTTCCAAATGGCACCTATGGGCCTTGGTCAAAAGTAGTACACTATAAAGCCCTATGGGTCTTGATCAAAAGTAGAGCACTATAAAGCCCTATGGATCTTGGTTAAAAGTAGAGCACTATAAAGCCCTATGGATCTTGGTTAAAAGTAGTGCACTATAAAGCCCTATGGGCCTTGGTTAAAAGTAGTGCAATAGTATGAAGCGAATAGGGTTCCATTTGGGCGGCAGATAAAGTGCTTCCACAGGGGCAGGTCAAGGTGCCAGGCAGGGAAAGCCATCCCCATCATAGAGCTCTGACGTGCGTGCCGTGTGTTCCCTGGCTATCCATGCACTCCCTCCCCTGGCCATAACAAACACACAGAGCATTGGAAAAACATAGGGCTTCTCCTTTCATGGTGAGGCCATCACACTCACTCACACACACACACACACACATACGTCCAAGAAAAGCAAGATCATCTCTTTCCCACATGAACGGAGACAGAATCAGACGGACCTGCCTACGGTATTTGATGGTCTGGGTGTTTGTGTAAGACTTTGTGCGAGCGAACAGGAAAAACATGCACTTCTCCCAGCAGGCCTTTGAACATGATCCTGTCTGATTTGATATTGCTATAGGCGTGGGAGTGTTGGAGCTGTTGCATCATTTGAAACACATGGGCACAGTGATGAGAAAGAGGAGCTGGAGGCTGGCTCCTGACCACATACAGTAACAGCTGAGAGAGGAGGTCAACTTCTATGGTTTTGTTTTCAGATGAATGACTCACATGTCATCCCTACTGTACCATTAGTAGCATGACCAACAATTCCATGTATTCATATTCCATTCCAGCATTTCCACAACAAGCCTGCTTTAAACGTTATATAAATTGACTGCCTATCTATCACTTCAACGGCAACTAGCTATTACAACAGTTATCTGTTGTGTCAACATAAAGGTCTGTTATTATCCCTAGTTAACACAATAACAAGATGAACTCATCTCTTGATCAAATATAAACTGTGCAGTTCTGAAGTTATCTGTTGTGCCATCTTAGATAGGTCTGTCACTTTCTAGCATCTCAGTTTCAGATTAAATATGTATGTGCGGGATACGCATGGTATACAATAAACCGTCTGTCATGCCGTGTGTGTAGGTGGCAGGGAAGTCAGGTGCAGGAGAATCAAACTTAGTATAATGGAGTAGTTTAATAATGTGAAACAAAAACTCCAAAACCAAAGTACATAATAAATAAATGTGGGTACAAGAACCCGTCGCACACCAATCCAGAAAACACGAACATAACAACAAACAATCTTTGACACGGACATGAGGGGAAACAGAGGTTTAAATATACAACATAATAATGAATGGGATTGGAACCAGGTGTGTAGGAAGACAAGACAAAACCAATGGAAAATGAAACATGGATCAATGATGGCTAGAAGACTGGTGACGTCGACCGGCGAGCAAAGCCCGTACAAGGAGAGACATCGACTTCAGCAGAACTGAAGGTGGAAGATCGGTTATAAAATCCACAGACAGGTGCGACCATGGCCGTTGTGGAACGGGTAAGGGTTGTAACTCACCTCTGGTCAGGTGTCTAGGATCCTTGTACTGGGCGCACACTGAGCAGGAGGAAACATAAACCCTCACGTCCTTAGCTAAAGTGGGCCACCAGTACCTTCCACTAAGACAGTGCACCGTCCGACCGATCCCAGGATGACCAGTTGGAGTGTGATGTGTGGGCCCAATAGATCAGCCGATCGCGGACAGCAGACGGAACATACAGACGCCCAGCTGGACACTGAGGGGGGAACGGGCTCTGTGCGTAATGCCCGCTCAATGTCCGCGTCCAGCTCCCACACTACCGGCACCACCAAACAAGAGGCCGGGAGTATGGGAGTGGGATCCATGGACCGCTCCTCTGTGTCATACAACCGGGACAGTGCGTCTGCCTTAACATTCTGTGAGCCTGGTCTGTAAGAGAGTGTAAACACAAAACGGGTGAAAAACATGGCCCACCTTGCCTGGCGAGGATTAATTCTCCTCGCTGCCCGGATATACTCCAGATTGCGGTGGTCAGTCCAGATGAGAAAGGGGTGTTTAGCCCCCTCAAGCCAATGTCTCCACACCTTCAAAGCCTTAACAACAGCCAACAGCTCCCGGTCCCCCACATCATAGTTTCCCTCCGCCGGGCTGAGCTTCTTAGAGAAGAAGGCACAGGGGCGGAGTTTCGGTGGCATACCCGAGCGCTGAGAGAGCACAGCTCCTATCCCAGCCTCGGACGTGTCCACCTTCACCATGAACGCCAAAGAGGGATCCGGATGGGCCAACACAGGAGCCGAGGGAAAAAGAGCCTTCAGGTGCCTAAAAGCCCCGTCCGCCTCAGCTGACCACTGCAAGCGCACCGGGCCTCCCTTCAGCAGTGAGGTAATGGGAGCAGCTACCTGACCAAAACCCCGGATAAACCTAGCGCACCAGGGACACATGCTCGGCGCGTGTAGCGGAGTATATCAGAATGTCATCGATATAGACCACTACACCCTGCCCGTGTAGGACCCTGAAAATCTCATCTACAAAGGATTGGAAGACCGTACGTCATGACGATGTACTCATAATGCCCTGAGGTGGTACTAAATGCCATCTTCCACTCATCTCCCTCCCAGATAAGCACCAGGTTGTACGCACTCCTGAGATCCAGTTTAGTGAAGAAGCGCGCCCCGTGCATTGACTCAATCGCCATGGCGATGAGAGGTAGCGGTTAACTGTACCTCACCATGATTTTATTGAGATCTCTATAGTCAATGCACTGGCGCAGACCTCCATCCTTCTTCTTCACAAAAAAGAAACTCGAGGAGATTGGTGAAGTGGAGGACCGAAAGTACCCCTGAAGCAGGGATTCGAAGACATATGTCTCCATAGCCACCGTCTCCGCTTGCGACAGGGGATACATGTGACTCCTGGGAAGTGCAGCGTCTACCAGGAGATCTATCACACAGTCTCCCCATCGATGGGGTGGTAATTGAGTCGCCTTCTTTTTACAGAAGGCGACTGCCAAATCTGCATATTCTGGGGGAATGTGCACGGTGGAGACCTGGTCTGGACTTTCCTAAACACCTACCTGAGCACTCTTGCGACCACCCCGTGAGAGCCCTGTGTGGCCAAGAAACAGTGGGGTTATGATAAGCTAACAGGGTAGACCCAGCACCACGGGATACGCAGGAGAGTCAATAAGGAAAAGACTCATCTTTTCCGTGTGACCCCCCTGCATCACCATACTCAAAGGTGCGGTGGCCTCCCTGATAAGCCCTGACCCTAATGTTTGACTATCTAAGGCGTGAACGGGGAAAGGCACATCCACGGAAACAATAGGGGTCCCTAAACTATGAGCTAACACTTTATCAATGAAATTCCCAGCGGCACCTGAATCTACTAGCGCCTTATGATGGGAACAAGGGGAAAATTCAGGAAAAGTGACAGACACAAATATATGTGCGACAGAGGGCTCTGGGTGAGAATGGTGCCAGCTCACCTGGGGTGACGCAAGAGCACCCTGCCTGCTGCCTCGATTCCCAGAGGCACCAACCCGGCACCGACCAGCAGTGTGCCCTCTACAGCCACAGATGGTGCACGAGCGGGAACCCCCTCCGGTCCCCATGCGCACCGTCCCTCCCAGCTCCATGGGCATCGGAGAGGGGGTGCGGGAGGATGGAACCACCAGACCCCGATCTGGACGTCCGCGAGTAGCCAGCAGGTTGTACAGCCAGATGGACAGGTCCACCAGCTGGTCAGAGCTGAGGGTGGTGTCTCTGCAGGCCAGCTCCTGATGGACGTCCTCGTGCAGACTGCAGTGGTATTGGTCGATCAGGGCCCTGTTGTTCCATCCCGCGCCGGCAGCCAGGGTCCTAAACTCCAGGGCGCTCCTCGTCTCCTGCCTCAGATGATAGAGATGCTCACCCGCCGCTCTGTCCTCGGGTGGGTGGTCGAAGACTGCCCGGAAACAGAGGGTGAACGCCTCAAAATCGTCCAACGCCGCATCCTCCCCTTCACACACGGCGCTGGCCCACTCCAGTGCTTTCCCGGTGAGGCACGAGACGAGGGCGAAACCCTTCTCACGGTCCGATGGAGCTGGTTGGACAGTGGCCAGATAAAGGTTTAATTGCAGGAGGAAACCCTGGCAGTTGGCAGCACTTCCATCGTACCCCTGTTGCATGGGTAGACGGATCCCACTGGGTTCAGGTGGTAAAGGAGCGCCCAGGATAGACTACGGTTGTGCTGGTGGAGGCACTGGAAGAACTCCCTGTCTCTCCCAGTGGTCCATATTCTGGACAATGCGATCCTTGGCGACGCCCAGATGGTAAAGCTTCTCCGTATGCTCCTGGATGCGTTCCTCCACCTCCATGTCCAGGGTATTTTCTCCTGCTGACTTCATATTTAGGGTCAGATATTCTGTCATGTCGTGTGTGTAGGTGGCAGGCAAGTCAGGCGCGGGAGAATCAAACTTAGGATAATGGAGTAGTTTAATAACGTGAAACAAAAACTCCAAAACCAAAGTACATAATAAATAAATGTGGGTACAAGAACCCGTCGCACACCAATCCAGAAAACACGAACATAACAACAAACAATCTCTGACACGGACATGAGGGGAAACAGAGGTTTAAATATACAACATAATAATGAATGGGATTGGAACCAGGTGTGTAGGAAGACAAGACAAAACCAATGGAAATTTAAACATGGATCAATGATGGCTAGAAGACCGGTGACGTTGACTGCCAAGCACCGACCTGTACAAGGAGAGGCATCGACTTCAGCAGAAGAAACAACAAAATGCTTACTTGCAGGTTCCTTATCAGCAAAGCAACAACAATAAGAAATAATAAAATATAACAATATGAACATAAAGTAAATGGCTCAGTAGAAAAGAATACATATCTTAGCATAAGTATAATACAGGAAGGAACAATTTATGTATATATATGTGTGTGTGTGTGTGTGTGTGTGTGTGTGTGTGTGTGTGTGTGTGTGTGTGTGTGTGTGTGTGTGTGTGTGTGTGTGTGTGTGTGTGTGTGTGTGTGTGTGTGTGTGTGTGTGTGTGTGTGTGTGTGTGTGTGTGTCTGTGTGAGTGAGTGCATGTGTACTAAGGTGTGGAGGATCAGAGCAGTTGGTCAGTCCTGTTCAAGTGTTCAGCAGTCTGATGGCTTGAAGATAGAAACTGTCAATGAGCCTGTTGGTATCAGACTTCATGCTCCGATACCATCTGCCCAACGGTAAGGGAGATAACAGCTCATGGCTGGGGTGTGTGGGGTCCTTGATGATGTTGCGGGCCTTCCTCAGGCACCCTTTCAAGTAGATGTCCTGGATGGGTGGGAGCACAGTTCAAGTTATGTACTGGGCCATCTTCACCACCCGCTGGACGGCCTTGCGGTCGTGGAAAGAGCAATTCCCATACCAGGACGTGATGCAACCGGTCAGGACGCTCTCGATGGTGCAACGGTAGTATTTGGAGAGGACCCGGGGACGGCATTCCGAATTTCCTCAGACGCCTTAGGAAGTAGAGCCGCTGTTGCGCCCTCTTAACAAGAGTGGTGGTGTTGTGGTCCATGTCAAGTCTTCAGTGATGTGGAAGCAGAGGAAGTTAAAACTTGTGACTCTCTCTACTGCAGTTCCTTTGATGTGGATCGAGGCATGTTCCATCACTGCTTCCTCAAGTCAACAATCAACTATTTTGTTTTGCTGATGTTGAGGGCGAGGTAGATGTTTAAAAGATGAACTCGTCACTAACCATTCACAGTTTCTACTAACAGATGTTTGAAGTCATACTATTATAACAGACACATGTTAAGCAGATCATGACTTGTGGAATCATTGCCTAATCTAAAACCTCAGTCTGAGTGTCTGAAACACTGACGATGAGGGGCATATAAACACCTAGCTGTAGGTACTGTAGGTAGCTAGAGTTTCCTTAAACCACTAGCGTGCGTGTGTTTGTGTGTGTACTGTACCAGTCCAGAGGCACGAAGGCTCCACTGAGCAGATGCTTCACGACTCTCTGTCTTGGGGGAAACATACTCTGATACACCAGGGGCCAGTAAAACTATGACAAACCATACCAGGAGCCCAAAATAGGTCTATGTCCCAAATGGCACCCTATTCCCTATTTAGTGCACTAATTTTGACCAGTGCCCTATGTGCCTTTTGGGACAAACTCTAGGGCATGCCTGGTCAGCTTTAGAGGAAAATGTTCTGGCTGTGTTGTTACAACAATCCTGTCAAAAATAACCAGGAAATCCATAAATGATTGGCTTTGCTGTGTCAGACCAAGACTAGAGACTGCCAAGTAGATATGACCATCAAAGGCTGACCTGTACACTTTCAAAGTACAATGTAGCTGTATACTTCTGTTATTACTATAGTTAGCTTCCATACAATGTTAATATATACTTCTGTTACGGCTGTAAAAAAAACAACAACCAGGAAATCAATCAGAAAGTCTTGGCTCTACTGTGCTGTTGTGTTCATTCCCCTCCATACAGTATGTTATAAACCCTTTATCCTCATCATCACCCCAGGCACAGAGGCACACTGCAAATAAAGTCAAATAATTACTTCATCATGGAGCTTCTGGGACTTGACTGATGACATAATCCTTGGATTGTCATGAAAGCCACAGCCCAGGTCTCAGGCTGCGGTTTCATCCAACAATTCTGCATCATTTCCTTCACTGTTTTCTTTGTAAACTATATACAGTTTTTCTCCTCAGTCCAGCCACTCTACAGTGAATGGCTTTAGCACAACTTTTTCCTTGGCTTTAGTCTCCTGTGATTGGAACGCATCAGATTTAACCAATGGCTGCTTGCGAACTCATATTCAGGAAATGAATGGGCCAATCATCAAAGCACTCAGACGATGCACCTAGCACTCAGGCCTCCCAAAGATACAGCCTATAGGCTTTAGCTCAGTGAGCTAGCATAGTATTTTGGCATGCACTATCTTTCTATAAGAGAACACCAAATTATACAAGAGCTCTATCTATCTATCTATCTATCTATCTATCTATCTATCTATCTATCTATCTATCTATCTATCTATCTATCTATCTATCTATCTATCTATCTATCTATCTATCTATCTATCTATCTATCTATCTATCTATCTATCTATCTATCTATCTATCGCTTTGAGCTTCACTGATATGAGACATACTTGGAAATCCACTCCATTGGGAGCTAATGACTGTCATTGTTACCTCAACTATTATTAAATTATTATCGATGAGGACCAGGAATATGCCTTGGCCCTCCCCTCATAACTGACAACATGCTGCAGGGTTCTCTGACACAACACTGGCACCCAGGAGGGAAAACACCAACATTATATTTTAACTGATGAATGCGTGGAGAGAGAGGGAAGAAGAGAGGAGAGAGCGAGAAAAGAAGGGAAAACGTCAGCGTACTGGTCTGCCAGACAGTGCTCCAAGACAATCCAGAAGGAGGATGACTTTGGAGCACCATGGGAACCAGCATACTAACAGATAGTGGCAGAGTCCAGAAGGGCACCTTATTCCCTATATCTAGTGCATTACTTTTGACCAGAGACCTATGGTCAGAGAATATTGGCTATAAGCCTATGAGAGGAGACCTATGGGCTCTGGTCAAAAGTAATGCACTATATAAGGAATAGGGTGCCATTTCGAGTGCAAACAACCTGTTTAGGGATATGGAACCCAATTGAGTTGAAATGAATGAATTAGACATTAGTGAAAGGATTGCGAGGAACACAGTGATTCACATCAAACCCTAATGAACAGAGCCCTGTTGACACTGTAATGAATATGACCTACTACAACCTTCTGACTGTCAGTATGTAGTAATCTACAGGACCAACAGTGAATTGTGACACAATGGCACAGCATTACACCCCAGCCAACAATAGAATTCAATGGATAAACCAATTTGAGAGGAATGTTTTGTAGATAAAGGGGGAAGAAAAAATACCCAATGGCACCCTATTCCCTACATAGTGCACTAGCCTACTTTTGACCAGAACCCTATAAAGTGCACTATATAGGGAATAGGGTGCCATTTGGGAAGCACACCAAGTACAGTGGAGAGACATCCTAGTGAATTATTTGACTGATGGACAGAGTATTATTAAGGTAATTGGTTGAGATTGGTATGGTGTTGTTTGTCTTTGACTGCATGGTGACGTTGCCAATGGAAATGTGCTCTAAGTTTAGACCATGACGGGTAGCCTACCACAGATTTGAATTCTAATCTAAAACATAATATTATTCCTCAATCATTTCAGAAAACCACAAATAATCGCTTTAAAGGTTTGATGTGTTTTTGTTATAATCATATTATTGTTGTGTGGTTGTGTGGTTGTATGACTCTGACTGCCTTTAGAATGTCTTAAATTATATTAACTGGCAAAGCAAGGAGAGCTAGACCTCAGAAATGTATATGTGTCATTCTTTGTTACATAATTAGTGTTTGCTTGGAAGGTTCTTCTAAAAGTTCAAACGGTTTAAATAGTATAGCCTACAGATTAGGATCTCAGCTAGAGCTATTGATCCTACAGTCTGTGTTCTCTTTTCTTGCAAACAATGCAATATAACGTAGGGCCTATTGTTAAATGGCCTGTTGTTAAATAGCCTAAATATCCATCTTTTTTCTCTCCCTTTTACATCCAATACTTAAAGCTCCCCCCTTCAGGAGAGTTGGCAGCAGTAGCCTAGTGTTATGCCGTCTGTAAGAAGTGATTGCCCCCACAGAGGGAAACAAAAGTTAGAGTTAGAACAGCAATGAGCAGAGAGGAGAGCATTCAGTCAGGGACAGATGGTTTGGGTTATAATGAGAATCGGTTTTCAGGCAGCCGTTCCACGGTCCTGCTTGCCTGTCGATAGAAGTTTCACTAGTCGGGATAATCATTAGACGATACATAATGTGTCAAGACCTAAACATCGCTGACAGCTGTCCCGTCCATGGGTCCTGTTGACTTCTCAAATATACATCTATTTAAGCTTTTTTTAACAGCGCTGTTTGACAATAAATGTGATGACTGTATAACTAATCAGGGTCAAATACCCAAAATAAAGATGCAAAGACAAAAACCTGGAGTAAATTATAGAAAACTTATAACACATTGTAAACACTTAAAAAACGTGAACTTTTGCACTTTGGACCCGAAAGAATAAAAACAATGTGTATGGGAAAAAAAGAGGAAAGAAGACAAACGAAGAGATTCATCTTTAAAAGCATCCAAGCTTTAAAATTGTCTCGTTAACATGATTGACTGTGTGTGATGAGGTACATGATAATGTGCTAGCCTATTCTGCACATGACAACAACGCAACGATTTGCGCTCAAGTTTTAGCCTAATAAAACGTCCATGTAACTAGTGCAATGTATAACAACGTATAAACGTATCGCAACAAAGTATAATCATTACCCGGTAGTCTTCAGCTAGCGAGGTGAGACAGACATTTGACAGTAGTAGAACACTGCAACCAGGACTTACATTCATCTGCTCCTTTTCTGCCACTGAGCGCACGCACGTCCGTTAGCAAATATCCCAACAATAACGGTAGCTTCTTTAAACAAATCCCTTGTGGAGTGAAAAAGGCAGAGTAAAAATCTAAACTAAAGTCAAAAAACTCCTAAATTAAATCCATTTCCAAAAGACAAAGCGGTATCCTTTCTAAACGATCCTTTAGGATGGTGAATGCGTTTTCACTCCAACAACCTCTTGTGATTTATTCTGTACCCTATTCCTTGTCAGGTGGCGAGGGATAGGCAATTCAAAATAACTTTTTCCGCGACCGTTTCCTTAGTATGGTTAAAATGTTGTAGTCAGGACGTTATCAACTTCTCGGCATCGGGACAGCATCCACACTAACAATTACTGCAGCGTCTTTTTGCAGAGCTGCTGCTGCCTCCCCTTGCGCGGAGTGAAACCCGAAACCTCTCTATGGCTATGGACAGCCCTCCTTCAGATTGTGCTAATTTATTAAACACGTGCAGAAGTGTAAGGTTATGTTGCTTGACAGCGCCGTGGTAGAGAGAGATGCCTCTGAGAGAGCAGAGGAGAGGAGAGGTGGACATTTCTGAACTCTGGTGCCACCAAGCTATGTAAAAGGGAAGTGCAAACCAATCTTCAGAATGTCTTTCAGTTCTAAATATCTCATACTCGATGAGCTGCTTGGGCTACTCTGACCCATCTGTATTCGGTAAATTACCTTTCATTTGCATGGTGAAGTAGGCTAAATGAAATGCTTCAGAATCACAATTATGTAATTGATTGGCAACATATTTTTTCTTCATCATAACCATCGACAAATATCACACAAAATCACAGAAAAGGGGACATAATGTTTACTGTTCATTTTTTATTGTTTATTGTTTATTTAACTCTTGTATATGATCTACCTCACATGCTTTGCAATTTAACACATGTTTCCCATGCCAATAAAGCCCCTTGAATTGAATTGAATTGAATTGGAGCATGCCAAAATTCAGCTCCAGTTGACCTCCATGACAAGTTTGACATTGTTATGAGAACAGAAGGGTTTTTCCCTCTCAGACAATAAAAGGTGTGAAGGACATCACATGTAGAACGACCAGACAGACACAGCCCTGTTAGAAAAAGAGAGCAAGACTACTGGTTGTGTCCCAAATGGCAACCTATTCTCTATATATTGGACTATGTTTGACCAAAGTCCTATTGGTCCTGGTCTAAAGTAGTGCACTACAAAGGGAATAGGGTGCTATTTGGGACGTATCCCTGCTCTCGTGTTTTGTCACCGAGCCCTGTTCTTCTCTCCATCTGGCGACTGCTTGGTTGAGAGGAGCATGTTACAGCTCCGGTCGTTCATGCATCCAAAATGGAACCCTATTCCCTATATACTGCACTACGTTTGACCAGGGCCTGTAGGGCTCTGGTCAACAGTAATGCACTATGCAGAGAATAGGGTGCCATTTGGGACGCAGCCTATGTTATTGCTCTATGTTCCTGATTCAGTTTTCTCTCTGGAAGAGCCATTCTTTTATCCTCTACAGAGCCGGAGCCATGGCCTTGGATACCTTCCTGGTGCTATCAATCAGTAGAAACTCAACTTAAACCTATGTCGTTCTACATTCACAACCTGACAATCATAAGAGTATGGACGAGGAACCATGGGTTGGAGTTAATTTTTCATTCACTTCCCTTACTGTGACAGCTGCTTGACATGTCTTGGCTGTTCAAATCCAGGTCTGAATAGTCACATAATATGAATCTGTTTTTATCTGTGTCCCAACTCCTCTAGCTGCCAATACTGTGAAAATAGTCTTCAGTTATTTCCTACAATGGAGACACATCCATATATTCCCATTCATTTATGTGGCTCTATACATTCAAATGAAATGTTTTCTCACTATCTGGCCATCAGAAAACAGAAACTGAAGATCAATTTGTGCTTGGCCACATGTCAAGAACAACTAAAAGGCTTAAATAACTATTACAGCTGTCTTCCTGGTATGTCTGCAGATGGTAACTGTGTTTTGACATGAGAGAGATTAAGAGGATATGTCTCAATGTGTTTACTAGATTGAGATACTATATGCTTTGGGGTATTAAAATAGAAAATGAAGTTATCCTGAAAAACACACTGCTCAGTTTATTTATATGAATGGCATTTGGAAGAGAGACAGAGCTGGCAACGACACACAAGCGCTCGCTTTCTCTCTCTCTCTCTCTCTCTCTCTCTCACACACACACACACACACACACACACACACACACACACACACACACACACACACACACACACACACACACACACACACACACACACACACACACACACACACACACACACACACACACACACACACACACACACACACACACACACATATACATAAATTGGATGCGTCTTCTGCTAGACAGGACATGCAGGAGTATTTCCTCCTTCCGACTGGTTTTCTTTTCAATATATTTCAGTACATTTTTGTTAATACTCAAGTGGGAAAATAATAAACATTTCAGAATGAATCTGGCACAGATCATCTCTCATATTGAACTCTGTAATAACACAATAACATCCTTCTACATTTATCCTCATCAACGAAACATTATATCACTCGTCACAGTCATTTACCTCCCTGTTCTAATAGACAAACCAATGGACTGGCTTTCAACCCAGATCCTCTGCATGCCTCAAGACTGTTAGCCCACTGAGCTAGGCAGTAGCTCTGGGAGGTTAACAAACACAAGTCTCCAGGTCTCAGGCAATGTTACTCATCATGCGAATGTAGTTTTTCAAACCACCTCTGTTACAAAATCATCGACACATTATCACATTTGCACCAGTTTACAACGTAACATCTACTTCCTTTGCATACTCTTCTTCTTTAGATAAATGGGGCGAGGGTCCTTCCTAGCTAGCTAGAGATAGGGCCATCGCTGTGAAGTCACATCATTGCGTTTGGACCTTAAACACACATACATCACTGCATATTTGTTCTATTACATTACCAGGATAATAAGCCCAGTATCCAGCCAAGTTATTTTATGTGCTTCTCCTCTCTAGTCTCTACCAACAACCTGTCAGAGCCTTGTGCTGATGGGACCTTTATTCAAAACAGACTCCTCAACCTGGAACCACTCATAACTGGGCTGCATGTTGTACCGCGTACTAAATGGCACCGTATTCCCTACATTGTGCACTACTTCTGACCAGAGTCCTATGGAGCTGCCGCCATGGGCCCTGGTCAAAAGTTGTGCACTATATAGGGAATAGTGTACCATTTCGGACACAGGCTTAAAAGACTAGCCTCCTCCTCACAGGATACCATTAGGGAGGACCATTGCATGCCTCAGTTAAAACTGGAGGTAACTAAGCTTGTGTAAAAGAGCAACAGCAGCAACAGATAAATCTCCAGTTGGATTTGTTGTTAGTTTGTAAGATGACAGCGATCTGATTGGAGACATCTATCTGGACATAGAGGAGAACAGATGTTTACAATGTAGCTGAATACTGGAGGGAAATAATGCAAACAAATAGGCTCAGCTCTCTGTCTGTCTGTCCTTTATCTCTGTCTGACTCTTATTTTTTTATTTTTTTATTTAACTAAGCAAGTCAGTGAAGAACTAATTCTTACTTACAATGAAGGCCTACCCCGGACAACACTGGGCCAATTGTACACTGCCCTATGGGACTCCCAATCATGGCCAGCTGTGATGCAGCCTGGATTCAAACCAGGTACTGCAATGATGCCTCTTGCACTGAGATGTCTGTCTGTCTGTCTGTCTGTCTGTCTGTCTGTCTGTCTGTCTGTCCGTTCTCTTTTTCTAACTTCTCTCTCTCTCTCTCTCTCTCTCTGACTCTCTCCATCTCTCCTCATTTCTCTCTCTCTCCTTTCTATTTTTTTCTCTCTCTCCATCTCCCTCCCTCTCTCTACCCTCTCTTTCTCTCTCTACCCCCTCTTTCTCTCTCTCCATCTCCCTCCCTCTCTCTACCCCCTCTTTCTCTCTCCTCTCTGCTGTCCTGTCAAATCATTCAATAGCGTGTGTTTTCCCAGTGACACTGTAAATACCTTGAGACCTGACTAATTCCAAAACAAATATCCTCAACAGCATTTATTCAAAGGTACTGACAACCTTCCATACAGTACACCTGCTACAATGACCATATTTTCATTACATTAGGGGAAATATAGAATATATTTATTGTACTAACATGCTCCCCAGGTTGCAATAGTGAATCTTTTGGCTCTGCCTCTCTAAAACTATACTGCCATATTAGTGCACTATGGGTAGGTAAAAAGTGCCACTTGGGACGCATACTATCATGTATAAACATAGGACAGTCAGTTCTGTTGCAGTTGCATCCTCATCACTTTGCTGCTGATCGGTTCTCCATCTTTCATAACAACTCATATTTTAAATGATGCCCCTGTCACACGGCACCTCCTATGAGATAAATATTCTGTTCCATTTTCATACACAGCGGCGTCTCCTTAGTTTTCGACGGTTGCTGGGCCACCGGAGTGAAAGCCTCATGTTGATCAGGCAGTAATGTATTGGAGCAGTGGGCTGTGTGAAGCATCACTGAGGATCACACACACATGCATGCACATGCGCACACACACATAGGTGCACACACACACACACACACACACACACACACACACACACACACACACACACACGCACTGTGGAAGGAAGATCAAGGTGCTATAATGTAATAGAGTAGAGATCTGCTTTTCAACTTTGTAGTGCGGTGTCGTCCACATCACGGGGCTGTGGTCGGGGTAATGACGGTGTGATGGCTATTTCTGTGACATCTGACCGGGGATTAGACAGCAGGCCACGGAGCCTGGTTCCTATGGAGCAGCTGGAAGTACCAGAGAGAAATAATAAACACGGCTAGCCTAACCAGCCTCATCAGGAGACAAAACTAAGACTGCAGTCTGAAACCAACAAACCTGGTGGCACTGAAACGTATTTTGGTAAACGGCTGAGGGATGCAGAAATGTAAGAAATGTAACCCCTCTCAAGTTTCTAGACAGAGCTATGGATGCTAGGACTGACAGTCATCGGATCAAAATGATTGTCTTAAGCATGTTTTAAAGCTGTACAGTGTTGTACAAAATAAGCTTTTATTTTGAGCTCTGATGTGGTAAAACAGTTGAACGAAGCTCATGAGGCATGTATAGTTTAGCCAATATTCTTCAACAATCAACCTCTATATATCATTCATATTGTCACGCCCTGACCTTAGTTATCTTTGTTTTCTTTATTATTTTTGGTTAGGTCAGGGTGTGATGAGGGTGGTATGTGTGTTTTTGTCTTGTCTAGGGTTTTTTGTATATCTATGAGGTTTTCATATGTCTAGGTATATGTAGGTCTATGGTGGCCTGAATTGGTTCCCAATCAGAGACAGCTGTTTATCATTATCTCTGATTGGGGATCCTATTTAGGTTGACATTTTACATTTTGGTTTTTGTGGGTTATTGTCTTTGTGTAGTTGCATGTCAGCACTCGGTTTATCATAGCTTCGCATTTGTGTTGTTGTTTTGTTTGTTTAAGTGTTCTTCGCTTATTAAAGAAGAATGTATTCTTAACACGCTGCGCCTTGGTCTCATCATTACGACGACCGTGACAGAATAACCCACCAAACAAGGACCAAGCAGCGTGAAAAGGAGGAACAGAGCTTAATGGGGAAATGGACCTGGGAGGAGATATTAGATGGAGCAGCAGGACCCTGGACACAGCCGGGAGAGTATCGCCGTCCTAAGGAGGAGTTAGAGGCAGCGAAAGCGGAACGGCGATACTACGAGGAGAAATACCGGAGAATAGAGGAACAGCGACGATATGAAGGTATACGGCGAGCACGGAAGCCCGAGAGGCAGCCCCAATAATTGTTTTGAGGGGGGCACACGAGGAGATTGCGTGAGTCAGGTCAGAGACCTGAGCCTACTCCTCATGCTTACCGTGGGGAGCGTGTAACTGGTCAGGCACGTGTTATGCAGTATTCTAGCCCGATGCGCTCTATTCCAGCTCTTCGCATTGGCCGGGCTAGAATGGGCATCCAGCCAGGAAGGAGGGTGCCGGCTCAGCGCTCCTGGTCTCCAGTATACCTCCTTGGACCAGGATATCCTCAGCTCTACACTCCAGACCTCCAGTACGCCTCCACATTCCAGTACGTCCTGTTCCTCCTTCCTGCACTCGCCCTGAGGTGCGTGTCCCCAGCCCGGTACCACCAGTGCCGGCACCACGCACCAGGCCTACAGTGCGCCTCGGCAGTCCAGAGCGTCCGGCAACAGTACCCAGTCCCGAGCGTCTGGCGACAGTCCACAGTCCAGAACCTCCAACGATGGGCCACAGTCCAGGGCCTCCAAAGACGGTCCCCAGTCCGGGGTCTCCAGCGACGGTCCCCAGTCCAGAACATCCGCCGATGATCCACGCAGTGAGGGTCCCCAGCCCGGGGCCTACGGCGAGGATCCGCAGTCCAGAACCAGAGCCGCCACCGGGGTTAGATACCCACCCAGACCCTCCCATATAGGTTTAGGTTTGGGGCCGGGAGTCCGCACCTTGGGGGGGGGGGGTACATTTAAAAGTTTTAAATGGATGTACTAATTGCAAACTGTAGCTTTAATAAGTGTATGACAGGTTGCTTGGTAGAGAGAGTCATAACAGTGCGGAAATAGCATGGAGCAGACCAGCCCTGATTTCAGACTGGGCAGTAAAACGAGATGGGGGCTACTTTCCAAATGGTATCGTATTCCCTTTATAGTGAAAAGGGGGCCATTTGGGAGGCAACTGGAGTCTGTCTTGTGTACATATCACTGTCCTCATAACAAACCCACAAACAGAGTGTTGCTTTGAGTCATATCATATTTATATTTGAGAGGGGTATGAGCAGATAATAGAACAAAGGATTGTTGTGATCATCATCACATATTGGAAACCTGTGCTTGGCAGAACTATACAGAGACATGCAGCCTTTCTCTGTCAACTGGGTTTACTGTGAAACAGAGCAGGCACTGTTGGAGCAGTGTATCTAGCGCTGTCTGTGTCCCAAATGGCACCGTATTCCCTATTTGGTGCACTACTCTTGACCAGGGCCCAAAGTAGTGTGTTATATAGGTTTTAGGATGCCAGTTGGGACACAACCAGTGCTCACAGTACACAATGGAATATATTAAATTGTGTTCAGTAGGAAAAAAATCTAAATACAAACATTTTATGAAAATGAACCGGCTAACAAATACTGACTGTATTAGAGCAAACCGTGTGTGAAAAGACCCAATTATAATGTATTTTTAAATCTGTTTGTTGTTGGGTTGTTTGACATTATATCCTGCTATATATAAACAATTCTGTGTTTTGGGGTAGTACCAAACATGACTATAAAACAGGTCTTTCAGCACATTCCAGATTTAGAAACATTTTCAGTGGCCGCGTCCCACAATGCACCCTATTCCCTATGTAGTGCCCTACTTTTGACCAAAGCCAAGGAATCAACGGTAGTGTGCAAAATAGGGAATAGGGTGTCATTTGGGACGTTTGGATTCGGGTCTACATGAACATAACACATGGCACTCTCTGGTTCTCCATCAAAACTACAACCAGAGAAGGTTGTTGACTATCTCTGCTATAACCCCCATACACCTGGCTGTACACAAACAGACATATATTTACACAATCCACAAACAATACACAAACGTCACTCCATGTTTCCTGTGGTTAACTATAGCAAGTTCATTGGTCCATGGAGTTGGTGGGTCAGCCAGTCTATCCATGTTGGGGATTTGTTTCTCATTGTTTCTCAGGTTCATTAAACTGGCCTATAAACACTATGGCTGCACATGCACACACACTAGTCAGAACACACTCATAAACCCAACGCTTTCAGTGGCTGTGTCCAAAATGGGACTCCATTCTGTATATATGTAGTGCACTACTTTTGGCCAGGACTCATAGGGTGCCACTTGGAACACAGACACTGAAAGCTGTGGGTTTATGAGTGTGTTCTGATTAGTCGCCCCTCTCATCTCCTCCAGTCCAGTGACTAGCTACAGCACTATATTACGGTGAGAAGTTGAGAAGTCCCAGTCCAGGTTTGGAGAATTTAGTTCCTGATCCCACTGATGTTGAGGGCCCCCGTCCTCTCTATTGGGGTACCGTGGTGTGTGTGTGGGATTTTGTTTGACGAAACATGAAGCAGAAGCAGGGGGTGGACGGTTGGTTCCCCCTAGAATACTGTTGGTTATGAGGTAACCTGAGCCTGGGTCTGTTATTGTTCTCTTAATAGCTGTGAGAACCATGTGTGTTCTGTGTCTCAAATAACACTATATTCACTAGGTAAAAGTAGTGTACTAGGGTGACATTTGGGACGTACACTCAGACGTAGTGGTGTGGCAGGTTGTGTGGATAAATACTTTCATCTCTGTGTTGTGGTGTGACATATAAACACGTCACAGACACGGCGGGGCTATAGGATAGAAATCAGATCTGTAATAGAGGAAAATTAAGCACAGCACGTTTGTGATGTAAACTTCCAGAGCAGGTACATTTGGCATGATCCGTGGACTTCTGTGTGTGATGTGTGTGTGGGTGCGTGCCTGCCTGCGTGCCTGCATGTGTGTGTGCATGTGTGCCTGCTTGCTTGCTTTGCGTATGAGTGTGTAGGGTTTGAGAGTGGGGTAATAGGGGAAAGGAGGGCACAGACAGAAACAGAGTTCACAGGTGGTTTCCATTAGGCTGTGTATCATTCCTGTCTCTCCATCATCTTCTGGTTCATCATCTTCAGGAAGAAGTGTTTTTAAAGTCTCTGTTTAGTCTCTGTTTAGGGTTTCTGGATCCTAACTCTGGAAAATACAACAATAAATCTAATTTTTGTGAACAGAATGCTACTAAACTCATGCTGAAAAGTTGGAGACTGAGGATGTATAGCACTGAGGAGCGTGCTATACATACAAACGCTGTGCAAACAGTAAAACAATGGAACACCTCAACTCCACCCACTCAAAACACCCATCCCTTTAAGAACAAACAAATACTTGGAGGATTTCTTTAGAGACGACTACACCATTTGGTTTTGTTTGGCTATTTCTGAGAAGTCTGATCTCTTACTAACAGTGGCCTCAAGTCTATTCTTCTTCTTCTCCTCCTTTAGAGCTAGAGGCCCTTCTCCTACCCTGAAGAGTGGTTAACCTCAGAGAGGATAAAAAGACCAGCAGTCCATCATCATATGAGTCATAGGTTAAGTCCAAAATAGTACCTTATCAAAAGTACATATCTATATATACTATATAGGGAACAGGGTTCAGGGTGCCATTTGGGACGCATCCATAATGTTTGTCTGAGTCTGCCCTGGGCAAACTAAATATGTCTCTTCAGCCCACTGTAGCAGAGGAGGACATGAAATGATGTCTGTCTCTCCTTTCTGTCTGTCTGTCTGTCTGTCTGTCTGTCTGTCTGTCTGTCTGTCTGTCTGTCTGTCTGTCTGTCTGTCTGTCTGTCTGTCTGTCTGTCTGTCTGTCTGTCTGTCTGTCTGTCTGTCTGTCTGTCTGTCTGTCTGTCTGTCTGTCTGTCTTTCTGTCTGTCTGTCTGTCTGTCTGTCTGTCTGTCTGTCTGTCTGTCTGTCTGTCTGTCTGTCTGTCTGTCTGTCTGTCTGTCTGTCTGTCTGTCTGTCTGTCTGTCTGTCTGTCTGTCTGTCTGTCTGTCTGTCTGTCTGTCTGTCTCTTCTTTCTACCGTGGTTCACAGAGACACACCCTCTTTGGAGCCACAGCTCTGTGATGTCAGCTATCCAACTAACTCATTGCTTGTATTATCTGCTATTATGGGATGGAGAAAAAAGGGAGATTATTGGTTCCTCGCAGTGAGCCAAGTCACGGTTGACTTACAGTTATGGAGATATGGTGATCACACACACACACACACACGCACACACACACACACACACACGCACACACACACACACACACACACACACAAAGAGTATAGACTGCAGTATCAAAATACATGCATCAAACACCCTCTCCCTGTTTATACAAGACATAAAGTGCTATATAAATAAACACTGTGTCAGCTGCTGTGTTCTGCCCTTTATTCTGCTTCCCTCCGGACATACAGTGTTCCCCATTTCCCCTGGCAAAGTTTGATCTTTATCCTACTCCCTCATTTACCTGTTAATGATAGTGTGTGCAATGTGTTAAATTCCTTCTCTGGATCAGTGACACCTACCACCATAGAATGTAATGTATTGGCTATGTACTACTGGACCGTGCTATTATTCTCAGAAACTATTAGAAGTTAACTTACAATGACAAAAAACAAGCTCTATCTCCTGTCCTTGTTTTGTACCTCTGTCTATGTCTCTTCCCCAGGTAGTGTCATGATGGTGTCTGCGACCCTGGGCTGCTACCATCCGTATCCACGGGAGACTGCAGGTGGCTGAAGGCCAGGCGGAGCCAGAAAATTGCCTTGGGTCTTTGTGCCAACCCCCTCCTCCCCATCCCCCAAACACACACCCTCCTCCAGTCTTCCAAAATGGCACCGCATTCCCTATATACAGTGCCTTGCGAAAGTATTCGGCCCCCTTGAACTTTGCGACCTTTTGCCACATTTCAGGCTTCAAACATAAAGATATAAAACTGTATTTTTTTGTGAAGAATCAACAACAAGTGGGACACAATCATGAAGTGGAACGACATTTATTGGATATTTCAAACTTTTTTAACAAATCAAAAACTGAAAAATTGGGCGTGCAAAATTATTCAGCCCCCTTAAGTTAATTCTTTGTAGCGACACCTTTTGCTGCGATTACAGCTGTAAGTCGCTTGGGGTATGTCTCTATCAGTTTTGCACATCGAGAGACTGACATTTTTTCCCATTCCTCCTTGCAAAACAGCTCGAGCTCAGTGAGGTTGGATGGAGAGCATTTGTGAACAGCAGTTTTCAGTTCTTTCCACAGATTCTCGATTGGATTCAGGTCTGGACTTTGACTTGGCCATTCTAACACCTGGATATGTTTATTTTTGAACAATTCCATTGTAGATTTTGCTTTATGTTTTGGATCATTGTCTTGTTGGAAGATAAATCTCCGTCCCAGTCTCAGGTCTTTTGCAGACTCCATCAGGTTTTCTTCCAGAACGGTCCTGTATTTGGCTCCATCCATCTTCCCATCAATTTTAACCATCTTCCCTGTCCCTGCTGAAGAAAAGCAGGCCCAAACCATGATGCTGCCACCACCATGTTTGACAGTGGGGATGTTGTGTTCAGGGTGATGAGCTGTGTTGCTTTTACGCCAAACATAACATTTTGCATTGTTGCCAAAAAGTTCAATTTTGGTTTCATCTGACCAGAGCACCTTCTTCCACATGTTTGGTGTGTCTCCCAGATGGCTTGTGGCAAACTTTAAATGACACTTTTTATGGATATCTTTAAGAAATGGCTTTCTTCTTGCCACTCTTCCATCAAGGCCAGATTTGTGCAATATACGACTGATTGTTGTCCTATGGACAGAGTCTCCCACCTCAGCTGTAGATCTCTGCAGTTCATCCAGAGTGATCATGGGCCTCTTGGCTGCATCGCTGATCAGTCTTCTCCTTGTATGAGCTGAAAGTTTAGAGGGACGGCCAGGTCTTGGTAGATTTGCAGTGGTCTGATACTCCTTCCATTTCAATATTATCGCTTGCACAGTGCTCCTTGGGATGTTTAAAGCTTGGGAAATCTTTTTGTATCCAAATCCGGCTTTAAACTTCTTCACAACAGTATCTCGGACCTGCCTGGTGTGTTCCTTGTTCTTCATGATGCTCTCTGCGCTTTTAACGGACCTCTGAGACTATCACAGTGCAGGTGCATTTATACAGAGACTTGATTACACACAGGTGGATTGTATTTATCATCATTAGTCATTTAGGTCAACATTGGATCATTCAGAGATCTTCTGGAGAGAGTTTGCTGCACTGAAAGTAAAGGGGCTGAATAATTTTGCACGCCCAATTTTTCAGTTTTTGATTTGTTAAAAAAGTTTGAAATATCCAATAAATGTCGTTCCACTTCATGATTGTGTCCCACTTGTTGTTGATTCTTCACAAAAAAATACAGTTTTATATCTTTATGTTTGAAGCCTGAAATGTGGCAAAAGTTCAAGGGGGCCGAATACTTTCGCAAGGCACTGTAGTGCACATCATTTTGACCAATGCCTATATTCCTAATAGTGCACTACTTTTGACAAGAGCCCTTGGGTACTACTTAAATGTAGTAGACTATTTAGGGAATAGGGTGCCATTTGGGATGAAGCCTTCATCTGTAGTGAGCACATCCATCTGTCTGCTGAGGTCTGATTCTTCACACTCAGTCAGCACCCTCCCTTTGGCAGCAGCAGCACGGACTGGCAGAGCCGCTACACTATCCATCCGTACAGTACGAACCTCGCCAAGGATGAGGATATCTAACTACTGTATCAGTGGGAACTGGGAAACAATTTCTCTCGTCCAGGGAAGCGGCTATAATGTGATGCACCTAGAGGCAGACAGACTGGCTGTGGGGGGTTTTAGATGCAGAAAACAGACAGTCATTCAGGCCACCAGGATCAATTCCAACTAGGCTCCTCCAACTTGTCCAGTCAAATCAAACTCTTAGTAAAATGATAACCTGGTCCCAGATCTGTTTGTGCTCTTGCCAACTCCATTGCTGTCATTGTCAATCCATGTTTGGCATAACAATGAGTGACAGGGAGTTTCATGATTAAAAAGAAACAGATTGGCCTTCAGGCTAGTCAAATGCTTTTAGTCAAAGGATTTAAGCTTTGGTGGTAATTTATCAACCATGAATCAAATATCCATATATTCTGACACTAACGTTCCAGGGACTTTGTTCTGAGTCTGAGTACGATTCTGATGCAGATCCCTTTAATTCTCCTCCTGGAATGTATTCTGTTGTCTAGCAGTCTAGCAGTAGAATGAAGCCCCCTTTCACAGACGGGCTCAGGAATTCCCTAGCAAAACAATTCAATTGTTCAAGTAAATATTTCTTTGCCAGGGACCAAAACAGAGAGAACAGAGAGAAAACGATGGCGCTAATCTCATTACTTTGAAAAGTTGTCGCTTCACAGAGTCTGGAAAGTTCTGATTCTCCTCAGTCCTTCAGCAATCACAAAGTCATGACAACAGGAGTTGGCATGGTAATGGTAATGAACACCCATTATTTGGCCTATGATGTCATCACTGCGTCCCAAATGGCACCCTATTCCCTACATAGTGCACTATGTAGGGAATAGGAAACTTCAGATGCACCTTTGTTTGGACCCATGCTTTAATCTTTAGAGACAGACAGACAGACAGACAGACAGACAGACAGACAGACAGACAGACAGACAGACAGACAGACAGACAGACAGACAGACAGACAGACAGACAGACAGACAGACAGACAGACAGACAGACAGACAGACAGACAGACAGACAGACAGACAGACAGACAGACAGACAGAAGCCCAGCCATTATCACATTGGTTGCTGTAGCTTCATTCACCTCAGTCGAACTACGAACACATAGCTTATTAGCTATACAATTAGCTGCTTCACATTAACTCACATTAACTCAGCACCAAGATTAAAAACTATGATTTAATACATACAGAGTGATCTGTTAGCAGAAATGTATTTTATTAACAAAAAGTAAACAAATGAGTTTCAATTCCACACTTTTTGCTATTGGGTAGGGAGACATTTTTGCAGTTATAAAGCTAATTTCCTGCAATTCTACACATTTTTCCATGTCTTATACCATGTTAATATGATATCTGAGTGAGAATGACTAAAAAAAACATTGGGGGCCTCCTGGAGGTCAGGGCCCCTGGGCACCATAAATAGGCCTACTACAAGTTAGGGGGCCGGTACCGAGTAAATGTGCAGGGGTACAGGTTAGTCAAGGTCATTTGTACATGTAGGTAGTGGTAAAGTGACTATGCATAGATGATAAACAGCGAGTAGCAGCAGTGTAAAAACAAATGGTGGGGGTCAATGTAAATAGTCCGGGTGGCCATTTGATGAATTGTTCAGCACTCTTATAGCTTGGGGGTAGAAGCTGTTAATTAAGGAGCATTTTGGTCCTAGACTTGGCGCTCCAGTAGCGCTTGCCGTGAGGTAGCAGAGAGAAAAGTCTATGACTTGAGTGACTGGAGTCTTTGACACTTCTTTGGGCCTTCCTCTGACACCGCCTGTTATATAGGTCCTGGATGGCAGGAAGCTTGGTCCCAGTGATATATTGGGCTGTACACACTACCCTCTGTAGCGCCTTACATTCAGATACAGAGCAGTTGCCGTACCAGGTGATGATGCAACCAGTCAGGATGCTCTCGATGGTGCAGCTGTATAACTTTTTGAGGATCTGGGCACCCATGCAAAATTATTTCAGTTTCCTGAGGGGGAAAAGGTGTTGTTGTGCCCTCTTCATGACTGTCTTGGTGTGTTTGGACCATGATAGTTTGTTGGTGATGTGCTTTATATAGGATGATCTGTCCAGTAGCGTGCCCATGATAACTAGCGACTCAGCCTTAATGTGTGTTCGCAGACAGAGGAGGCTAGAGTAGTTTTGGTGTGTGTTCCCAGACAGAGGAGGCTAGAGTAGTTTTGGTGTGTGTTCCCAGAGACATTAGGCTCCAGCCAAAGTCATCCACTCCCCTTTCTCCCTGTACCAACACTGAATATGATATCCTTTTAGTTATCATGGGCATGCTACTGGACAGATCATCCTATCTAAAGCACTCAGGATCATCTGCTGGACTAGGGCCCAGAGTTTTTCCTGCCCAGGATATTCTTAGTCAGGGAAAACACTGGGCACTAATCATTAGTGATGTGCAGTTCACAAACGATTTGTTCTTTTTGAACGACTCTTTTGACTGACTCGAGAGTCATGATTTGTTGATTTGTTCTTTCGAGTGACTCATTAGTCGTTAATTTGACCTGCTGACTCATTCATTTTAGTAGTTTGTTTGATACACGCTCCTCTGGCTCAGTGGCTTCAGAGACGTGCTCCGACCAACAGCTGTCTATCATGTGTGTGCAAGAAAATGTATCATGCAGAGCAGATCTGAACACATGTTGAGAACTGATAATTGATTGCATGGTGCAATAATTAATGCAATGAATTATTAATGAATGTTATGATGGACACAGCTTTGTAGAACCAAAACATACAAGCTTACACTTGATTTGGATAGTCCATCTGTAGATGCTCTACAGACTAGCTACAGACTATCAATAACATTGCAACTATCTACTAACCCTAACCCTAACCCTAGCCCTAACCCTTACACTAACCTTAACCCTTATCCAAACTCTAGACTTAAACCTTACTTACCCTAACCCTGGCTCTAAACCTAAACTGTACACTTATTCTAAACATTAGCCTAACTGCAAGCAGTTGCTTATCAACAGATAGTTTGTTGATAGTATGACTGTCATTAGAGCATCTACAGATTGACTATCTAAAGTGTGATCACATTCACTGCCTCTGCTCATCAAACTTGAGAATTAACCATTTGGGGATGCTACACTTTGCAAACCACTATTGTGCTTATCACCCTCACGGCAGTCTAGCTAGTCTAGAATTCCACAAAGCCTGGTCTCTGCTCCAGTCCGTTGGTGGAGTTCATCAGAAACTTCCTTCAACATGGAGTGGAGTTTAGTCAGCCAACGGCAGTCAAACGGCGCATTAGGCCAAGAGTCGTTCACCATCTAGTTTGGTTGCAGCCACAACTAGACCTCGTTTCAAATGTATCAAGAAATAATCTTATATCCATGCCTAGCAATCAACAAATGTATATTGTTCAAAGCTCACTTTTACAAGTCTCAGTCACAAATGAAAGCTCTAATAAGCCCCCTGGTGAACTACGTGAACAAGAGGCTTGTAGAATCATGACTCTTTCCAGTTTTCGGTTAATCGTTGGGGATCCTGCGTGCTCTGGGCATTACTGACTCAAATGAACAAAATGAGTCTAAAGATTTGTTCTTTGGACTGAACAAGTGGAAAAGATCAGAGTCAGTAAATAGAGCTGAACTTCCCGTCACTACTAACCATAACTCCCCAGAATAGTGCTAATTATTTGACTATATAGTTGAATGCATCAATGTGCCTCATACTACACAGTCCAGAGGTTATATGTAGTCTAGTGGCAATCAGGATACAGATGTAGGATCGTAATTTGATCACTCTTTTGTTGCTGAGAATTTTCCTGCTAAGCAGGAAATGCAAACTTTGAGTTTTAAAAATGCTTTTAAAGTATGTCATTTCTTGATTTGCCCTAACAACATGTTTTATCAACCCCTACAAACATTTCCATTATTTATAATCCACACAACAATTCACATTTCCTGTTGCTGCAGGATTATTTACCTGCTGTAATAAACTGGCTCAAATTAAGATCCTACATCGGTAGGCCATTAGAGATTAGAGATTGCCCTGAACTGATCTCACCCTATAGGACCTTGTCACTCTGAGTGTTTTAGGAGAGGCCTGGTTTGATTCCATACTTTGCAAACAATGGGAAGAAGTCAGATGTAAATAAGGTTGTGGTTAACCTCATGACTTGGCCCATATGATTGTGCAGAACAGCAACTATATTTAATATGGTAAATGCCAGATGGGATGGTCCATCTTTAGCCCAGTGAGCAAGTTAACTGTATTTTTTAAAACAGATTTATCATTATTTGGCTAATAATGGGAGCTGCAAGTAAAGAAATGGTCCGATGTGTTAGAAATGCCCATGTAGATTTCTGCGTCCCTGGCCGGAAGGGGGAGAAGACACACATATCAGGACTCTAGAGTGGTTGTTTTCCTAACCTCACCAACCAACACATTGTTTTTCAGGTCATGTGACACACACGGGTGTGCATCCAAAATAGCACCCTATTCCCTATATAGTGTACCTATTTGACCAGGGCCCACGGGGTGCACAATATAGTGCACTATTTAGGCAATAGGGTGCCATTTAGGAGACACACATGGTCATGGCCGCACATTAACATAATGAGAAACAGAGGAGGTGAAAGGAGTGAATGGTCAGAAATGATAAATAGCTCTTTACTGAGCAGCTGGGGACAACGGCCCTGCTTCAGACCTGCATGGGTTCAGGTGGGTTCAAATACTATTTGCATTCTTTCAGCTACTTTTAGCGGTTGCTTTAGCCTGCATGGAGTACCAAGTGGGCAGAGTTTGCACTTCTCTATTGACTATGACTATTGTATTGGTTCCATTATGCCAGGCAAGCTCAATTAACTCACACCACAGAGAATGAATGGTGACAAGCTTCTAAAGGTTTTGGGGAGAGAAGTTTGCCCCTTGTGTTTTCAAAGGCAGGATGGTGGGGACCAGGCATCAATCCTCCCAACACATATATGAAGGATGGCTGATTTACTGTCTATACTGCTTACACATTGCAGGCCTACATTGTAGCTCAGGAACATTGAACACATCGTTGTTGTTTTTTTGAATGAACTGGAATTAAATGCAAGTGTAATTTCTCCTTGGTATTTGACAAAACAATAGGGAGGGTCCGGGTGGGCGTCTGTCCATGGTGGCAAACTCCAAATGCGCGGGACGTGGAACCCACTCAGTTAATGTCTTAGTCCCCTCTCCTCGCGTCCCTGGATAGTCCACCCTCGCCTCCGACCATGGCCTAGTAGTCCTCACCCAGAAACCCACTGGACTGAGGAGCAGATCGGGACTGAAGGACAGCTCGGGACTGAGGCAGCTCGGGAGTGAGAGAAAGCTCAGAACCCTTTTTTGGGGTAGGACTGAGAAAGCTCGGGAGTGAGAGAAAGCTCGGGAGTGAGAGAAAGCTCAGCATATGGGGAGTGAGAGAAAGCTCGGGAGTGAGAGAAAGCTCGGGAGTGAGAGAAAGCTCAGGAGTGAGAGAAAGCTCAGGAGTGAGAGGAAGCCCAGGCAGGTAGGTAAACGAAACCGAAACAGCCTAACTGGTGCAAACTAACAGAGCGTACACATAGGACACATAGTCTACCAGATCCTGGCTGGCTGGTGGTTTCAGCAGATCCTGGCTGACTGGCAGATCCTGGCTGACTGGCGGATCTGGCAGATCCTGGCCGACTGGCAGATCCTGAGAACCGACTGGCAGATCCTGGCCGACTGGCAGATCTGGCTGACTGGCAGATCTGGAAGAGTCTGGTTGACTGGCAGATCTGGAAGAGTCTGGTTGACTGGCAGATCTGGAAGAGTCTGGTTGACTGGCAGATCTGGAAGAGTCTGGTTGACTGGTAGATCTGGAAGAGTCTGGTTGACTAGCAGATCTGGAAGAGTCTGGTTGACTGGCAGATCTGGAAGAGTCTGGTTGACTGGCAGATCTGGAAGAGTCTGGTTGACTGGCAGATCTGGAAGAGTCTGGTTGACTGGCAGATCTGGAAGAGTGGCTGACTGGCAGATCTGGAAGAGTCTGGTTGACTGGCAGATCTGGAAGAGTCTGGTTGACTGGCAGATCTGGAAGAGTCTGGTTGACTAGCAGATCTGGAAGAGTCTGGTTGACTGGCAGATCTGGAAGAGTCTGGTTGACTAGCAAATCTGGAAGAGTCTGGTTGACTGGCAGATCTGGAAGAGTCTGGTTGACTGGCAGATCTGGAAGAGTCTGGTTGACTAGCAGATCTGGAAGAGTCTGGTTGACTGGCAGATCTGGAAGAGTCTGGTTGACTGGCAGATCTGGAAGAGTCTGGTTGACTGGCAGATCTGGAAGAGTCTGGTTGACTGGCAGATCTGGAAGAGTCTGGTTGACTGGCAGATCTGGAAGAGTCTGGTTGACTGGCAGATCTGGAAGAGTCTGGTTGACTAGCAGATCTGGAAGAGTCTGGTTGACTAGCAGATCTGGAAGAGTCTGGTTGACTGGCAGATCTGGAAGAGTCTGGTTGACTAGCAGATCTGGAAGGGTCTGGCTGACTGGCGGATCTGGAAGAGTCTGGCTGACTGGCAGATCTGGCGGTGCTGGGCAGCCTGGCGGCGCTGGGCAGCCTGGCGACGCTGGGCAGCCTGGCGACGCTGGGCAGCCTGACGACGCTGGGCAGACTGGCGACGCTAGGCAGACTGGCGGTGCTGGGCAGACTGGCGGTGCTGGGCAGACTGGCGACGCTAGGCAGACTGGCGGCGCTGGGCAGACTGGCGACGCTGGGCAGACTGGCGACGCTGGGCAGACTGGCGACGCTAGGCAGACTGGCGGTGCTGGGCAGACTGGTGATGCTGGGCAGACTGACGACGCTGGGCAGAGACGACGCTGGGCAGACTGACGACGCTGGGCAGACTGACGACGCTGGGCAGACTGACGACGCTGGGCAGACTGGGAGCACTGGCGGCGCTGGGCAGACTGGCGGCACTAGCTGCTCCATATAGGCTGACAGCTCTGGCGGCTTCTTACAGACTGACCGCTCTGGCGGCTCCGTGCTGACTGGCAGCTCCTTACAGACTGACACCTCCTTGCAGACTGACAGCTCCTTGCAGACTGACAGCTCCTTGCAGACTGACAGCTCCTTGCAGACTGACAGCTCCTTGCAGACTGGCAGCTCCTTGCAGACTGGCAGCTCCTTGCAGACTGGCAGCTCCATGCAGACTGGCTGCTCTGGCTGCTTCATGCAGACTGACAGCTCTGGCTGCTCCATGTAGACTGGCTGCTTCATGCAGACTGGCAGCTCGGGCTGCTTCATGTAGACTGACAGCTCTGGCTGCTCCATGCAGACTGACAGCTCTGGCTGCTCCATGTAGACTGGCTGCTTCATGCAGACTGACAGCTCTGGCTGCTTCATGCAGACTGGCAGCTCTGGCTGCGCTGAACAGGCGGGAGACTCCTGCAGCGCTGTGTCGGAGGAAGGCTCTGGCTGCGCTGAACAGGCGGGAGACTCCGGCAGCGCAGGAGAGGAGAAAGGCTCCGACAGCGCTGGAGAAGCGAGGCGCACTGTAGGCCTGATGCGTGGTGCTGGTACTGGTGGTACTGGACCGAGGACACGCACAGGAAGCCTGGTGCGGGGAGCTGCTACCGGAGGGCTGGGGTGTGGAGGTGGTACTGGATAGACCGGACCGTGCAGGCGCACTGGAGCTCTTGAGCACCGAGCCTGCCCAACCTTACCTGGCTCGATGCCCACTCTAGCCCGGCCGATATGAGGAGCTGGAATATACCGCACCGGGCTATGCACCCGCACTGGGGACACCGTGCGCACCACTGCATAACACGGTGCCTGCCCGGTCTCTCTAGCCCCCCGGTAACCACAGGAAGTTTGCACAGGTCTAGCCATACTCCCTGTGAGCCCCCCCCAAGAAATTTTTGGGGCTGACTCTCGGGCTTCCGTCCGCGCCGCCGTGCTTGCTTCGCCAACCTCATTCTCTGATAACCTTCCGCGCACTGCTCCATCGAATCCCAGGCGGGCTCCGGCACTCTCCCTGGGTCGACCGCCCACCTGTCTATCTCCTCCCAAGAAGTATAGTCCATACTGTACTCCTCTTTGGGCTGCTCCTGTTGCCTCCTCTCCTGCTGCACCTGTTGCCTCTCCTGCTGCTCCTGCCTGTTGACACGCTGCTTGGTCCGTTGGTGGTGGGTGATTCTGTAACGGTTTTCATATAGTGATGAAGGAGAGTCGGACCAAACTGCAGCGTGTCGATTGCGATCCATGTTTAATACAACAAAGAAACACAAACTTACAAAAAAACAATAAACGAAACCGAAACAGCCTAACTGGTGCAAACTAACAGAGCGTACACATAGGACACTAAGGACAATCACCCACGACAAACTCAAAGAATATGGCTGCCTAAATATGGTTCCCAATCAGAGACAACGATAAACACCTGCCTCTGATTGAGAACCACTCCAGACAGCCACAGACTTTGCTAGACAACCCCCCTAGCTACAATCCCAATACAAACACACCAGAACCCCAAGACAAAACACACCACAATACAAAAACCCCATGCCACACCCTGGCCTGACCCAATACATGAAGAAAAACACAAAATACTTAGACCAGGGCGTGACAATTCTAGAGTATACCACATCATTTTATAGTAAGTACTAAACATGATCAAGGGATACATACTACAATGTGTAGTACAGTGTCTGCAGTATACTTCAAAATTATATAGTAAGTTCTAAACATGATCGAGGTATACTACCGTGTGGAGTATATTATTTTTAGCATTATATAGTAAGTACTATAGTATTCTATAGTAAACTGTGGGACTGAACGTCTAAGTCTCTGAATCCAGCAGGGTAGGGTGAAGGAAGCTACAGATGGTAAAGTTGTCTGGAGGTTATGTAGAGATTGCCGAGAGACTGGAGGCCTTATACAGACTATTTGGCAGGTAAAGGTAATCTTCTCCATAATTCTCTTAATCTCTTTCTGTCCTCTCTCTCCTGCTCTCTTTCTCCCGCTCTCTGTCTCTCCAGGTGACAGCACCTCATGAGCAACTGACACCACAAATATAAATAACAATGTCCCCATTTCCACAACAATAAGCAGTAATCAATTTTCCTTACTTTAAACATGGCAAAGAAATCAGTCCTTAAAGCTGTCGTTGGGTAATATAGTTGTAATTGCTCCTGTCCCTGATGGAGCCTAACCAAAATACTGCTCATGTTACCTTGAAAAATAAATCGCCCCACTAGCCTCTGGTTTGACCCCAACTGAGGGCAAGGACAAAGGATGGGTCCCAAATGGCACCCTATTCACTATGTAGTGCACTACTTTTGACCAGGGCCCATAGGTTGGTCAAAAGTAGTGCACTATATAGGCAATAGGGTGCCATTTACCACACACTGTAGCCAAAGACAACATCCAGGAAAATGAAAATGTTGTCTGAGTTCTATTAAAGTGCTTCCTCTGTGGCACAGAGCTACATGATCGGAATGGACGACATTTATATTCTATAAATCCTAAGAAAATAAATGATTCTTATTGGGGCCTCAATGTCTCTCTTGTTTAATGTTAGTGGGCCATAGTCTTCCGCTGCACGACGTAGCCTCTCTGTGGCCTTACAGCTGCATGGCCTCAATGCATCAGACCTCTACTGCCAGACAGAAATTATTATGGGTAACATTTGCATGCTGCTGAATAGTTCAAATCTGTGCAAAAACTTCCGTAAAACTCTAAGTAAACTGGCAGTGTGATTTAATTCAACACTTTTCTTCACCAAGTGTGCGATTGTTTAACTATTTGTGTAAACTGAACAATGCATAGACCTTCTATTATTGCACATTTCCAAAGAAAAGTTTCAAATGAAATCTCGCTGCCAGATTATAGTATGGTTTACAGTACTTTTGCACAGATTTGTGCTCTTTTGCACTACGAAAATGTGATCCTATATACTGTGTGACTCTCAGGAATATACTATGTGACCAGGGCCTGCCATGAGTTGTACAATGCAACAGAACAGAACATCCGAGCATCTCTGTTGTCTATATTTTTTATTTATCCTTCAAATCAACAGCTGCATCCCAAATGGCACCCTATTCCCTACTACTTTTGACCAAAGCCCTATGAGCCCATCCTGATTTTCGATATTTCATATTGTGAAAATTCATGCTTTTGACATTACATGCAACAGTGTACTGAGTAAGAAAATCCCATTCTTCGAAAGAGTTTAGGAACCGAACACGACAACTGTAAAGTGTCGGTAAAGCAGGGAGTAGCCAGGAAGAGAGGTACTAGGGTGGAGTAGGAGGTATAGTAAAGTTCTGTCCCAAATGGCAGCCTATCCCCTACTGTATATAGTGCATTACTTTTGAGTAGAGTCTTGGTCAAAGGTGCAAAAGTAGTGCACCACATATAGTGTCATTTGGGATGTAGCCTTATCTCTAATAAAGAGAGACTGGGCCAGGGGAAGGCCTAACGTCAGCATGTCATGTTTCAGTATTAGTCATACCCAGATGGTGTATATAGACAGACAGATCTGTTATGATACAGTCAAGGCCACATGAACAAACACTGAAATCAGGCCAGGTCTGTGTCCCTAAAGCCACCCTGTTCCCTATGTACTATAGTGCATATAGCCTATAGGGCTGGTCAAAAGTAGTGCACTAAATAGGCAATAGGGTGCAATTTGGGATGTAGCCTAGGACTAAAAATACATTGATGGGTTTATAAATCAGGAAATTACAGATAAATATATAATTATTTGAATGGTCATGAAGATTAATGGCTTTGTAACCGTGGAAACAGTAAATCAGGACATCACTCCTTGGTGCTTTGATGGGTAGACCTTTTCTCCGCCCATCCTGCCTAGTCAGGCGGTCGACAGAGTTTGGATGAGAGTCATCATCCTTCGGGTAGGGAGTCATCTTACGGTGTGACTCACCATTCTGGAAATATAGAGAAGAGTTCCAGCCAATTCATTAACAGAGCGGTGAGAGAGGAGAGAAGCTGGAGATTGGGAACAACCGAGTGCTTCTGCATGTCAACAAGGTCACAGAGGACTTATCAATGACCATCATTCTGGAGATGGACACTACAGTATGCAGAAATACCTTTGAAATAGTGGTGATAGTTGGAAGGTGGCCTGTTATTTATTTTGACTTAATCTGCACTTCAGGCACACACAAAAAAAGCCACGGTAGAGCTTTGCAAGACTGGAGTTGAAGCACGCTTATAAAAGTTAGAGAAGTTAATTAATGACAATTCTTGAAGACAGCAATCTCCGTCTTTGAGAGCAGACTAACATTCACACCAGAGGGTTCATCGTCATAACAATAAAAACAAATAAAACGTTTATTTGACATTCCATAACATTTATCTTCCTTACTCTACGTTAACGTTAGATAAATACATACACTACAGTTCAAAAGTTTGGAAATGTCCTTGATTATGAAAAAAAAAGCACATTTTTTGTCCATTAAAAAAAATTAAGTTGATCAGAAATACAGTGTAGAAATTGTTAATGTTGTAAATGACTATTGTAGCCGGAAACTGCTGATTTTTTATGGAATATCTACATAGGAGTACATAGGCCCATTATCAGCAACCATCACTCCTGTGTTCCAATGGCACGTTGTTTTAGCTAATCCAAGTTTATCATTTTAAAAGGCTAATTGATCATTAGAAAACCCTTTTGCAATTATGTTAGCACAGCTGAAAACCGTTGTTCTGATTAAAGGAGCAATAAAACTGGACTTCTTTAGACTAGTTGAGTATCTGGAGCATCAGCATTTGTAGGTTTGATTACAGGTTCAAACTTTCCTCTGAAACTCGTCCATCTATTCTTGTTCTGAGAAATTAAGGCTCTTCCATGCGAGAAATTGCCAAGAAACTGAAGATCTCGTACAGCGCTGTGTACTACTCCCTTCACAGAACAGTGCAAAGTGGCTCTAACCAGAATAGAAAGAGGAGTGGGAGGCCCCGGTGCACAACTGAGCAAGAGGACAAGAGCATTAGAGTGTCTAGTTTGAGAAACAGACGCCTCACAAGTCCTCAACTGGCAGCTTCATTAAATAGTACCCGCAAAACACCAGTCTCAACATCAACAGTGAAGAGGCAACTCCGGGATGCTGGCCTTCTCGGCAGAGTTCCTCTGTCCAGTGTCTGTGTTCCTTTGCCCATCTTAATCTTTTCTTTCTATTGGCCAGTCTGAGACATGGCTTTTTCTTTGCAACTCTGCCTAGAAGGCCAGCATCCCGGAGTCGCCTCTTCACTGTTGACTTTGAGACTGGTGTTTGCGAGTACTATTTAATGAAGCTGCCAGTCCAGGTCTTGTCTTATATAAGGGAGAGGCTGAGTCACAGTGCTTCTCTCAACAATAGACCTCGTCATCATAAACCACCATTCTCCCAGGGCTGGACCCACCTTAAAACCTAAACAAACAAACAAACAGACAGACAGACAGACAGACAGACAGACAGACAGACAGACAGACAGACAGACAGACAGACAGACAGAGAGAGACCCCTTCCAAACCTTTCTTTTCCCCTCCCAGGTGTGTATCTCAGGTTCACTCTAACTCTATATGGCTGTTTGATATGTCTAGTTCCACAGCTGAGATTCTCCTGGTAGGAGGAGGTAAGGATTAAATTGGCTTTGGATTTCCTGTCGGGGGAAGTGTACATTATAGCCCTCCCCTCTGGACTTCTCTTATTTACTCCGAACTGAGGCTCCACGTCCAACTTCCCTCCCATTCTCTCTGTTCCTGTGTCAACTGGTTGACTCTGAAGCCCTTTCTCAGCATACTCCACTCTAATCTGATTATTGGAGGTATTCCCAGTACATCATGGGAAAAGGCTGTGTTGAAGCCCAGCAAGCCTCCACGACTCCAGGCCTCAGAGCGACAGAGGGAGAGAGAGTTTCATGGAGAAGAGGATCTGTCTTTTTCCCTTCCTTCCTCTCTCTCTCTCTCTATCTCTCTGTCTCTCTCTCTCTCTCTCTCTGTCTCTCTCTCTCTCTCTCTCTCTCTCTCTCTCTCTCTGTCTCTCTCTCTCTCCCCTCTCTCTCTCTCTCTCTCTCTCTCTCTCTCTCTCTCTCGCTCTCGTCGGAGTGCATGCTGGGAGTGAGTCGTCAAGCAGGAGTGATTGTGAGAGCGAATGGAATTTCTTTTCACTCTATTGGGTTTTGGTATGTATATATATATATATATATATATATATTGATTAGTTTAGTTGTTTTAAGGGTATATTGTTTAACTATCACTAAGCACGTATAGGGGTGGTGGGATCTTTGAGGTTGGTTTTTCGCGAGGGCACAACCAGCGGGTGGGGCTGGTTGCAATGGCCACTCGCGGAAATGTAGAGTTTGAAAAACTTAGTCGGAGGCATGGAGTAAAGATTCCTGCTGTGGCCGGGTGTTCAGTGGAAGAATGTAGCTTGGCTGTGGGTGCTATCATTGGGTATGATAGCATCAAATCAGCCTCAAGGATGAATAGCGCTGTAGTGATATTCTTAGATTCAATTGAAAAGGGGAATAAGATAGTTGAGAGGGGTGTTGTGTTGAGGGAGATACAGACGCCGGTATTTCCGCTTATGAATCCGGCGAAGAAAGTTATACTTTCTAACGTGCCACCATTTGTTAGAGATGAAGTGTTGGAGCGAGAGTTATCTCGCCATGGTCAAATCGTATCTACAATAAAGAAGGTTCTTTTTGGATGCAAATCTCCGTTGTTGAAACATGTCGTGTCTCATAGGAGACAAGTGCATTTGATTTTAAAAAAGGACGGAGATGAACTGAATTTAGCGTTCAGTTTTAAGATTGATGGATTTGATTATGTCTTCTATGCATCTACTGAATCAATGAAATGCTTTGGCTGTGGAAGAGAGGGGCATTTGGTGCGTAGTTGTCCCAAGAATGAGCCGCTGAGCCTGGTAGTAGCTCTAGTGCTGGTGCAACTAACGCACCACCGCAAAGGGATGAACATGCTAAGGGTGCAGGGGAAGAGAGAAGGTGGGCAGATGTGGTTGGAAAAGTAGGAGAGGAAGGCATTGTGGATACGGGGGCAATTGTGGTAGATCAGAACAAAGAGGGAGGGGAAACAGTAGGTGAGATTGCGACTGCCGTCGCTGAGGTGGTGCTGGAAAATGAAATTGGAGGTCAAGAGGAGATTGAAATAACGGAAAAGGAGGCGGATGTTTTCAAAATACCGAGGAGTAAAAGGAAGAATTTAAGGGGTGGTGAAGGGTCTAATTCTAAGAGAAAGGTAGAGATTGATAAATCAGTTGAAGATGAACAAGCTGTAGAGATGGTGGAGTTTTCTTCTGGGGAGGATAGCGAGAGTGAGTCATCTGACGCGTCACTACAATATAGTGAGATAAATGGGGTGGAAGGGAGGTATGGGATCGAGAAGATATGTCAATTTCTGAAGTTGACAAAAGGGAAGAAATATATGCAGGATTACAATGTAACTGATTTTTTCCCTGAACGTGAATTGTTTATTGAATCAGCAAAGTTTCTGATGTCAAAAATTACAGGGGGAAGTTTGAAAAGCCCTGAAATTGCTAGACTCAAGAAAGTGGTCACGAGAGTGATAAGTGATGTAAATTCTAAAGAAAATGAAAGAGTTCAGTTGCAGTTTTAACTCTGTAAAGAGATGTGGTGGCTGTATCTTCCTCTGTATTTTTTTTTTCATCCATGAGCAGTTTTAAGATTTCTTCTTTAAACGTAAATGGGGCAAGAGATGGTAAAAAAAGAGCCATGGTGTATGAGTTAATTAGGGGAAAGGGAAGTGACAAATTTTCTACAAGAAACGCATAGTAATTTGGAAAATGAAGTTGTGGCAACAGGAGTGGGGGGGGACAGTGGTGTGTAGTCATAAAAACTCAAAAAGTGGGGATCTTGTTCTCAAAGGGGTTTTTGCCTTTGTCATATGAGGTTGAAGAGGTAGTTGAGGGAGGTTATTAAAAGTTAGAGCAAGGTATGAAAACATCACTATGTGTCTGATAAATGTATATGCCCCAGTGGTGACAGTTGAGAGGGTATGTTTTTAGAGACATTATCAAATACCATTGAGAAATGTAACAAAGAAGATTATTTATTTATTGCTGGGGATTTTAACTGCACAGTTAGCGATTTAGATAGAAATCACCAAGAACCTCATATAGCCTCAAGGACTTTTTTAAAACGCCTCATTGTAACACATGAACTGTGTGATATTTGGCGGAGTCAACATGGAGGAACAAGGCAGTACACCTGGGCGCATGTGTAACGGTTTTCTAGTGGTGATGAAGGAGAGTCGGACCAAACTGCAGCGTGTCGATTGAGATTCATGTTTAATCAAACAAAGAAACACGAACACTACACAAAACAATAAACGTAATCGAAACCGAAACAGCCTATCTAGTGCAAACTAACCGAGAGTACACATAGGACACTAAGGACAATCACCCACGACAAACTCAAAGAATATGGCTGCCTAAATATGGTTCCCAATCAGAGACAACGATAAGCACCTGCCTCTGATTAAGAACCACTCCAGACAGCCATAGACTTTGCTAGATAACCCACTAAGCTACAATCCCAATACCACCACCAAAACCCCAAGACAAACACACCACAATTACAAAAACCCCATGCCACACCCTGGCCTGACCAAATACATAAAGATAAACACAAAATACTTTGACCAGGGCGTGACAGAACCCCCTAAGGTGCGGACTCCCGAACGCACCTCAAAACAATAGGGAGGGTCCGGGTGGGCGTCTGTCCATGGTGGCGGCTCCGGCGCGGGACGTGGACCCCACTCAGTTAATGTCTTAGTCCCTCTCCTTTCGTCCCTGGATAGTCCACCCTTGCCGCCGACCATGGCCTAGTAGTCCTCACCCAGAACCCCACTGGACTGAGGAGAAGATCGGGACTGAAGGACAGCTCGGGACTGAGGCAGCTCGGGACTGAGGGGAAGCTCGGGAGTGAGAGAAAGCTCAGGAGTGAGAGGAAGCTCAGGAGTGAGAGGAAGCTCAGGAGTGAGAGGAAGCTCAGGCAGGTAGATAAATCTACCAGATCCTGGCTGGCTGGTGGTTTCAGCAGATCCTGGCTGACTGGCAGATCCTGGCTGACTGGCAGATCTGGAAGAGTCTGGTTGACTGGCAGATCTGGAAGAGTCTGGTTGACTGGCAGATCTGGAAGAGTCTGGTTGACTGGCAGATCTGGAAAGAGTCTGGTTGACTGGCAGATCTGGAAGAGTCTGGTTGACTGGCAGATCTGGAAGAGTCTTAGCGGCGCTGGGCAGCCTGGCGGCGCTGGGCAGCCTGGCGGCGGCGCTGGGCAGATGGCAGCATTGGCGGCGCTGGGCAGACCGGCGGCGCTGGGCAGACTGGCGGCGCTGGGCAGACTGGCGGCGCTGGGCAGACTGGCACGCTAGGCAGACTGGTGACGCTAGGCAGACTGGCGATGCTGGGCAGACTGGTGGCGCTGGGCAGACACGACGCTGGGCAGACTGGCGGTGCTGGGCAGACTGGCGGTGCTGGGCCGACTGGCGATGCTGGGCAGACTGACGGCGCTGGGCAGACTGGCGACGCTGGGCAGACTGAGGCACTGGCGGCGCTGGGCAGACTGGCGGCACTAGCTGCTCTATATAGGCTGACAGCTCTGGCGGCTTCTTACAGACTGACCGCTCTGGCGGCTCCGTGCTGACTGGCAGCTCCTTGCAGACTGGCAGCTCCTTACAGACTGACAGCTCCTTGCAGACTGACAGCTCCTTGCAGACTGACAGCTCCGTGCAGACTGACAGCTCCTTGTAGACTGACAGCTCCTTGCAGACTGACAGCTCCTTGCAGACTGGCAGCTCCATGCAGAGTGGCTGCTCTATGCAGACTGACAGCTCTGGCTGCTTCATGCAGACTGACAGCTCTGGCTGCTCCATGTAGACTGGCTGCTTCATGCAGACTGGCAGCTCGGGCTGCTTCATGTAGACTGACAGCTCTGGGTGCTCCATGCAGACTGACAGCTCTGGCTGCTCCATGTAGACTGGCTGCTTCATGCAGACTGACAGCTCTGGCTGCTTCATGCAGACTGGCAGCTCTGGCTGCGCTGAACAGGCGGGAGACTCCTGCAGCGCTGTGTCGGAGGAAGGCTCTGGCTGCGCTGAACAGGCAGGAGACTCCGGCAGCGCTGGAGATGAGGAAAGCTCTAACAGCGCTAGATAGGCGGGAGACTCCGGCAGCGCAGGAGAGGAGAAAGGCTCAGACAGCGCTGGAGAGGCGAGGCGCACTGTAGGCCTGATGCGTGGTGCTGGTACTGGTGGTACTGGACCGAGGACACGCACAGGAAGCCTGGTGCGGGGAGCTGCTACCGGAGGGCTGGGGTGTGGAGGTGGTACTGGATAGACCGGACCGTGCAGGCGCACTGGAGCTCTTGAGCACCGAGCCTGCCCAACCTACCTGGCTCGATGCCCACTCTAGCCCGGCCGATACGAGGAGCTGGAATATACCGCACCGGGCTATGCACCCGCACTGAGGACACCGTGCGCACCACTGCATAACACGGTGCCTGCCCGGTCTCTCTAGCCCCCGGTAACCACAGGAAGTTTGCACAGGTCTCCTACCTGGCATAGCCATACTCCCTGTGAGCCCCCCCAATAAATTTTGGGGCTGACTCTCGGGCTTCCGTCCGCGCCGCCGTGCTTGCTTCGCCAACCTCATTCTCCGATAACCTTCCGCGCACTGCTCCATCGAATCCCAGGCGGGCTCCGGCACTCTCCCTGGGTCGACCGCCCACCTGTCTATCTCCTCCCAAGAAGTATAGTCCATACTGTACTCCTCTTTGGGCTGCTCCTGTTGCCTCCTCTCCTGCTGCACCTGTTGCCTCTCCTGCTGCTCCTGCCTGTTGACACGCTGCTTGGTCCGTTGGTGGTGGGTGATTCTGTAACGGTTTTCTAGTGGTGATGAAGGAGAGTCGGACCAAACTGCAGCGTGTCGATTGAGATTCATGTTTAATCAAACAAAGAAACACGAACACTACACAAAACAATAAACGTAATCGAAACCGAAACAGCCTATCTAGTGCAAACTAACCGAGAGTACACATAGGACACTAAGGACAATCACCCACGACAAACTCAAATGGTAAATATATCACTAGCCACTTTAAACAATATGGCTGCCTAAATATGGTTCCCAATCAGAGACAACGATAAGCACCTGCCTCTGATTGAGAACCACTCCAGACAGCCATAGACTTTGCTAGATAACCCATTAAGCTACAATCCCAATACCACCACCAAAACTCCAAGACAAACACACCACAATTACAAAAACCCCATGCCACACCCTGGCCTGACCAAATACATAAAGATAAACACAAAATACTTTGACCAGGGCGTGACAGCATGTGAGAGAGAACATCATCTCTATGGCCAGGTTAGATAGGTTTTATGTTTTTGAGCATCAATCTCAGGTCTGTAAATCAAGTGTGATAACCCCAGTGGGATTTTCTGATCATTGTTTAATAACAGAGGTGGTGTTCATTAACGATGTAAAACCCAAAAGCGCATACTGGCATTTTAATATAACTTTATTGAGTGATGCTCACTTCAGGAACTGTTTCAGTTTTTTCTGGGAGAGGTGGAGGTCTCAAAAGGCTAGTTTTGTATCCCTTCAACAGTGGTGGGATATAGGGAAAATCCAGATTCAACAATTTTGTAATCAATACACGAGGAATGTCACCAAGGATATCACCAGATCAATGAAAGCCCTAGAGTTTGAAATAGTGGAACTCATGACGTTGGTTGAGACCACAGGAGATCGAGGCCATACTCAGGCCCTCAAGAGGAGAAAAGCTGCATTGGCAGACCTGCTGGGTATCAGAGCACAGGGGGCATTGGTGAGAAGTAAGTTTCAGGGAATATCTGAAATGGATGCCTCATCCAAATTTTTCTTTGGTTTAGAGAAAAAGAATGGACAAAGAAAAATTATTCATTGTCTCAAATCAGCTGTTGGACAAGAGCTCACTAGCCCTAGTGGAATTAGAAAGAGGGCAGTAGAGTTCTATGCTGAGCTCTACAAGTGTGAGTACAAAGAGGATAAAACAGTGACACAGCAGTTCTTTGATGGGCTCCCAAAGGTGGCTGCAGAAGCTAAGGTTGAGCTTGAGCAACCATTGTCTTTGCAGGATTTATACACTGCATTAAAAGGCATGGAAAATGGAAGGGCACCAGGCATTGATGGGCTTCCCGTTGACTTTTTAAGTCTTTTTGGGCTATGTTGGGTGAGGATTGGTTAGAAGTAGTTAATGATAGTTTAACCGGAGGGTTACTACCAATAAGCTGCAGAAGGGCTGTCCTCACCCTACTGCCCAAAAAGGGTGACCCGAGGGAGGTGAAGAACTGGAGGCCGGTGGCTTTATTGTGCACTGATTATAAGATATTGTCAAAGGCTTTGTCCAACAGGCTGAGGGAGGTGATAGGGCAAATCATACATACGGTTCAGTCCTACTGTGTTCCTGGCAGGCAGATAGGGGATAACATCTCTCTGATTCGTGATTTTTTGGACGTCTCTAGGGCTATTGGGTTGGATGCTGGTCTAATTTCAATTGATCAGGAAAAGGCATTTGACCGAGTTGAACATCAATATTTATGGCACACGTTTGAGGCGTTTGGGTTCAGCTCTGGTTTTATTGCCATGATAAAGGTGATATATGGTGACATAGAAAGTGTATTGAAAGTTAACGGTGGTTTGAGTGCTCATTTTAAAGTGTGTAGAGGTATTAGGCAGGGATGTTCTTTGTCAGGAATGTTATATGCCATTGCTATAGAGCCGCTACTAAATAGCATTAGAAGTCGCATTCCAGGGGTGTACTTTTCAGAGCATATTCCTCCTATTCGTCTCTCAGCCTATGCTGATGATGTAGTTGTGTTAGTGAAAAATCAAGCGGAGGTGGATAGCTTGAGTCTAATGGTTGATCGTTTTAGGGGAATATCCTCTGCAAAGGTAAATTGGGAAAAGAGTTGTGCTTTACAGATTGGAGAATGGTTTAAGTATTAAGTATCTTGGAGTGTACCTAGGAGATGAGGGGACTATGGAAAAAAATTGGAGTGGGGTGGTTGAAATGGTGGAAGGGAGGATGAGGAGATGGCGTTGGTTACTATCTCGTATGTCATATAGGGGGCGCACTACTATATTTAACAATGTGATTGCCTCTGCACTGTGGCATCGGTTGTCAGTTTTAGAACCACCATCTGGCCTTCTGGCTAAGATACAGGCAATTATTGTGGATTTCTTTTGGGATAAATATCACTGGGTTCCACAAAGTGTTTTGTATTTGTCAAAAGAGGAGGCGGGACAGGGTCTTGTACATCTTGCTAGTAGGGCTACTGCTTTCCGGTTTCAGTTTATTCAAAGGTTGCTTTATGGACCGGAAAATGTGGTGTGGAGAGGGGTGGCAGGTCTTGTATTACAGCGGGTTGGAGGATTAGGTTTAAAGAAGGCTTTATTTCTGGTTGATAGTAGCCAGATTTCTAGGGAGGGAGTACCTCCGTTTTACAGAGGCCTTCTCAGAGTGTGGAGCATAATGAAGGTGTCCAGACGAACTTCAGCGGAGTCAGTGCATTGGCTGTTGGAGGAACCTCTGGTGTATGGCGCAAGACTGGATTGTACAACTGCCAAGATTCTGGTGAAGGGGAAAATCATCACCTTAAAACAGTTAATGGCCGTGGCTGGGCCCGCCTTAATGGATGGAAGACGGGTGGCAGAACATTTGGGGATGAGGTCGGAAAGGATTGTCGGACAAATGCTGGGGAGCTGCAGGAAGGCTCTGTCAGCGGAAGAATGGGGTATGCTTAGTAGCCACAAGAAGAAGGTACAAGATGAAGACGTCTCATTTCCAAGACTAGGGATTACACCAAATATCCCAGAGTCAGAAAGAAAGGCGTTATTGATGGATTTGAGAGGGTTGGAGGAGGTGGGTTTGGATGAGGTGAATGGGAAGGACTTGTATAGGGGGTGTGTCAAGGTGTTGAATAAAGATAAATTGAAAAATAGAAAAGACACTCCATGGAGGGTAAAATTGGGCATTGATGACAAGGTAAAGCCAGCATGGAGAGCACTGTACAAGCCACCGTTACAAAAGGGTACCGGTGATATGCAATGGAGGGTTTTACATGGCATCATTGCAGTTAATGCTTTTGTATCTGTTATTAACTCAGATGTTAGAGATGGATGTCCTTTTTGTAATATAAGAGAAACCATTTTTCACTGTTTTATGGAGTGTGAGAGGATAAAACCTCTATTGGAAATGCTGGAATCTTTGTTTAAAGCTGTAGGGGAGTTTTTCAATAACTGTTTTTATTTTGGGGTTTCAATATAGTAAACAACAGAAAAGAAAATGTCAAATGTTAAATTTTATTTTGGGACAAGCTAAGATGTCAATTTTTCTGAGTAGGAAACATAAGATAGAAACGGGATATGGCCAAGATGTAAGATGTGTTTTTAAAGGATTAGTGAAAGCAAGAATAAAAGTAGATTTTGAGTTCTTTTCAGCTGTAAAAGATCTCCTATTATTTGAGGAGAAGTGGGCCTACGAAGGAGCGCTTTGTTTTGTGGAGGAGGGGAAATAATTTTTTGCTGATGAAATAAGTTGAATGTATATGTTATGTATTTATTTTTGTTTAGGAATTACAAAATTTATGTTAACACTTGAGTAAAAAAATAAAGGTTTTATAAAAACTCAAAAAAACCTCTCTCTCTCTCTGTCTCTCTCTCTCGGTCTCTCTCTCTCTCTCTCTCTCTCTCTCTCTCTCTCTCTCTCTCTCTCTCTCTCTCTCTCTCTCTCTCTCTCTCTCTCTCTCTCTCTCTGTCTCTCTCCTCTCTCTCTCTCTCTCTCTCTCTCTGTCTCTGTCTCTCTCTCTCTCTATGTCTGGTGCTGTGGAGCATCAAACTCTGTGTCTGTGACTGGGAAACCCCACACTGACCACAGACTAACAGCAGATGTACAGGAGAGGAGAGCAGGGTTACAGTAACAAACTACAGGTGGAAAGATTAGAAACATAGCTAGCATGGCTCTAGCAAAGAGACAATTTCTAAGAAACTAGCTTCTCAAGGTGACCATCTCGAAGAAACTAGCTTCTCGAGGAGACCATCTCGAAGAAGCCAGCCACAAATTTGTGCATTTTACTTTGCATCTTATCTGAACCGTCAAGAAACAAACAGGCCAGACATGTAGTGAAGTTCCTTGTTAGTGTGGTAACCTCGTTTCTTCCTGATGGTAAGAGCCTGGGCCAGCGGGCCGTAACCGAGCCTGGAAGGCATTGTTGTTTCACGCATGGGGAACCATCAGTCATATTGCCTCATTACAGACTGGTAGTGGAGTGCTCGGCCATCTCCTCCCTCCTCTTCACTCTCTCCTTCCTCCTATCCTCCTCCCCCTCTCTCCTCAGCCCTCTCCTCTCATTTTACAATGACATTTTAGTAATTTAGCAGACACTCTTATCCACAGCGACTTACAATTATTTGTCTTAATATAGCTCAGTGAGACAACAACATAACAATCGTAGCAAGTACATTTTCCCTCAATAAAATAGTTATCAGCAAAGTTAGTGGTAGCAGGAAAAGACAAGTGCAATTTCTCCTCTCCCCGAGGGGCTGGGAGTGTTAGCCTCCAGACTACAGAGGAAGCAGGAGTGGCTGGGCCATGCAAAGCCCTTTCCGGACCATAAACGGCAGGTTTATTTTTAATGTTCTGCCCCAATGTGCCCCGCTTCCTAAAATACCTTTCATGCTAAACAAAATGCTGGGTGTGCAGGGCCTGCCAGAGCCCTTTCTCTCTGCCTGTCTGCCTGTTGGAGGACTGGATTGATCGGTCGGTTGGCTGGCTGGCTGGTTGGTTGGTTGGTCAGGCAGGCAGGCAGCAGGTCTTGGTTTCTGGGCATTGGTGAAGAGAGACAGGGGTAGTCACCTGGGCCCAAATACCCAGCCACAAGTGGCCTATGCATCATGTCATCATGTTGTCAATGGGTGGAACTCTGTTTGTGTCTGTGTGTGTCAGTGAGTGTGACTAGGTGTGTGCGTGCTTGTGTTTGTGTGTGTGCGTGTGTCTTTGCTTGTATTTGTGTGTCATTGCAGTGGAATGGCGAGGCGTCGCGCTCCTACCTGCAGGGGAATGAATGGAAGAGAGAAGTATTATTTATGGTGTGGGTCTTTTCCATGCCACAATGTGCTACAGTACTCAGCTCTGATGTAGGACTTGAATAATATTTCACAGATGAAATAGAGCAAAGCAACATGTTGCTAAATACATTACCACTGCCATATATTTCAAGTTAAGGTTTTTGCGGCGCTTGCAAAGACCATGCAAAGTTGGCTCTTAATAAATATCTCCTTCACGTGACTTCAAATCCTTGTATGTTTTACTGTATGTTATTCAGACTGGATATTCAGACACGTTTAAGTGCCTCTGTGATGATGAGGGTGTAGAATTGGTATTTCAACTTTATTTTATTCATTTGACATTTGTTAAGAATAACCTTATATTTACAACTTATTTCCAATATGTTTTATCTCTTCTTCTACAACCCCAGTAGCTTCAGTGAGGAATGAGGCTGGTTCTGGGCCTTTGTCTGAGTTTGGTTTTAGGTATGGGTTTGTGGTGGGCGCTGGTGGAATGGGTCTGGGTTTGGGCTTGACTCTGTCTGGATTTGAGTTTGAGGCCTGGTCCTGCAGGTCTGGGCCTGGGTCTGGGTGTGACTGCTGGGTGATTTCCAGAAAGTTCCTTCTCACAGCTGAAGTCTCTCTACCCTGCCTGTTTTCACCCTGCTGCACCACAGGCCTCTTTATGAGGTTAATCCACTTCCGCTGAGCTCTACACCCTCAGAGCCTGTCACGATAACACTGCCGCCAACGCAGCCGAGCCAGCACATCAAACACGACTCCACGCCTAACAAACAGACACATCTGGCCTAATCAGAAACATGATGGGAGCGGATGGGGTGCAGCTGTCTGCCGCTACAATCAATGCCCACACCGCTCCAACCGACCGGCCTACAATTCTGGGCCACATGTGGAGAGAAAGAGGGGAAAGAGAGAGAGGCTAGAGAGAGAGAGAGGGAGAGAGAGGAAGAGGACCATCTCACGTAAGGTGCAGATGTTTCCCCTCCTTCTTATTCCTGCCTCAGAATCACCACCACAAGGAAAATTGTGCTGCTGTGTGACTATGAAGTGGTGCTAGAAAATTGTGGATGTTGGTGCTCCACCCAGATCTGATTCAGTACTGGAGGACAAACAGGACAAACCACTGGGCTGAGGGTTGCCACCATGCAGGATGGAGGGGTGGAGGAAAGGAGGGAGGGATGCCTGTCACCACGCAGCAAGCTGAGTGAAAGCAGGGAATTTGAGAAAAACATGTTTCCCCTTCTAGACAAAGTAGTGAGTGTGCACCACTAACCACCCCATCCACTCTAAGCTCTGCTGATAATACCATTTATATGGTAGCCATCTGACACTATTCTGTATGTGACATTTAATATGACGGTCTTGACTGACAGCAGTTATCCCGCTGTGTCTCTAAAAATATGTAATTTAGGTGTTGACTGAATCATTTTTTTGCCACATAGGACCTCGGAATGTCACTCAGATTGGGAGGATGGTAAGGACCCTGGGTTCCATTGCTGTGTATATCCAAAATGGCAACCTATTACCTAAATGGTGCCCTACTTTTGACAAAAGTCATATGGGCCCTGCTCTAAAGAAGTGAACTAAATGGGGAATCGGGTGCCATTTGGGATGCAGTCACTTACTCTCGCCCTTTCAAACCACCAACGCTATATTTGGTGGAAAAATACAGTACCAGTCAAAAGTTTGGACACACCTACTCATTCAAATTTAACAAAAAAAGTGTTAAACAAATCAAAATATATTTGAGATTTGATATACTTCAAAGTACCCACCCTTTGCCTTGATGACAGCTTTGCACACTCTTGGCATTCTCTCAAACAGCTTCATGAGGAATGCTTTTCCAACAGTCTTAGCACTTGTTGGCTGCTTTTCCTTCACTCTGCGGTCCAACTCATCCCAAATCATCTCAATTGGGTTGAGGTCGGGTGATTGTGGAGGCCAGGTCATCTGATGCAGCACTCCATCACTCTCCTTCTTGGTCAAATAGCCCTTACACAGCTTGGAGGTGTGTCCTGTTGAAAAATAAATGACAGTCCCACTAAGCGCAGATTGGATTGCATATCGCTGCAGAATGCTGTGGTAATCATGCTGGTTAAGTGTGCCTTGTTAAGTGTGTCATCAGCAAAGCACTCCCACACCATTACACCTCACATGCGGAGATCATCCGTTCACCTACTCTGCGTCTCACAAAGACACGGTGGATTGGAACCCAAAATCTCAAATTTGGACTTATCAGACCTAAGGACAGATTTCCACTGGTCTAATGTCCATTGCTCGTGATTCTTGGCCCAAGCAAGTCTCTTCTTCTTATTGGTGTCCTTGAGTATTGGTTTCTTAGCAGCGATTCAACCATGAAGGCCTGATTCATGCAATGTCTTCTGAACAGTTAATGTCTAGATGTGTCTGTTACTTGAACTCTGTGAAGCATTTATTTGGGCTGCATTCTGAGGTGCAGTTAACTGAATTCTCTGCAACAGAGGTAACTCGGGGTGGTCCTTTCCTGTGGCGGTCCTCATGAGAGCCAGTTTCATCATAGTACTTGATGGTTTTTGCGACTGCACTTGAAGAAACTTTAAAAGTTCTTGAAATGCTCCGTATTGACTGACCTTCATATCTTAAAGTAATGATGGACTGTCGTTTCTCCTTGCTTATTTGAGCCATTTTTGCCATAATATGGACTTGGTCTTTTTTTACCAAATAGGCCTACCTTATCACAACATAATTGATTGGCTCAAACGCATTAAGAAGGAAAGAAATTCCACAAAATAACTTTTAACAAGGCCCACATGTTTATTGAAATGCAATCCAGGTGACTACCTCATGAAGCTGGTTGAGAGAATGTAGAATGTAGAAAATGTAGAAAATAGTCAAATATAGAAAAACCCTTGAATGAGTAGGTGTGTCCAAACTTTTGACTGGCACTGTATATACTTGTTATATATTTGACCCTTTTCTCGAAGTTGAAATTCTACAAGTTGGTGTTTGGCGTTTTCTGTATGTCATTTCTAGTATGGCTGTTGTGTTATATGCTGCTAAAGCTTCTTTACCAGAAGTCCTCTGTCTTATTCTGGTCTCATAGTGTAATTACAGTGTTGGACTCCCGAGGCATTTCCCTTACTAAACTGACCAGGATTTTTATTCATTCAAAACAGGCTGTTCTTTAAGTGTCACATAGAATCCTAAAGCTAACTGACACAAACGACTTAACTGACTACTTCTCCTGTTAATTTGACATGTCGGACAACAGTGATGTTTTTTAGTATTCATCTTTATTGTATCATTAGCCTGGTCCCAGATCTGTTTGTTTGCTTACTAACTGCATTACTCATTCTCAAGCCATACATCTTAGGCATGACAATGAGTGACAAGGAGTTGGCATGATACCACAAACAATGTTGATAGTAAAATGGTATGTTTGAATCAACGTCATTGTTTCAACGTCGTGCTATGAACCTAAATAAAGAGTAATATTGAAATAAAGCGACAGTCCAATGATTCCTGCCTGAACATTGACTCCTACTGGTATATGAGGGGTAATGCACTTCAGTAAAAATAAGTCTACCATCCAGATTTTTTTAGTTTTTTAGTTTTTATTTCACCTTTATTTAACCAGGAAGGCTAGCTGCGACCTGGCCAAGATAAAGCAAAGCAGTTCGACACATACAACAGCACAGAGTTACACATGGAATAAACAAGCATACAGTCAATAATACAGTAGAAAAAGTATATATACAGTGTGTGCAAATGAGGTAGGATAAGGAAGGTATAAGGCAATAATTAGGCCATGGTGGCGAAGCAATTACAATATAGCAATTAAACACTGGAATGGTAGATGTGCAGAAGATGAATGTGCAAGTAGAGATACTGGGGTGCAAAAGAGCAAGATAAATAAATAAATACAGTATGGGGATGAGGTAGTTGGATGGGCTATTTACAGATGGGCTATGTACAGATGCAGTGATCTGTGAGCTGCTCTGACAGCTGGTGCTTAAAACGAAGGGGATATGAGTCTCCAGCTTCAGTGATTTTTGCAGTTCGTTCCAGTCATTGGCAGCAGAGAACTGGAAGGAAAGGCGGCCAAAGGAAGAATTGGCTTTGGGGGTGACCAGTGAGATATACCTGCTGAAGTGTGTGCTACGGGTGGAAGCTGCTATGGTGACCAGTGAGCTGAGATAAGGTGGGGCTTTACCTAGCAGAGACTTGTAGATGACCTGTAGCCAGTGGGTTTGGCGATGAATATGAAGCGAGGGCCAGCCAACGAGAGCGTACAGGTCGCAGTGGTGGGTAGTATATGGGGCTTTGGTGACAAAACGGATGGCACTGTAATAGACTGCATCCAATTTGTTAAGTAGAGTGTTGGAAGCTATTTTGTAAATGACATCGCCTAGGTCGAGGATCGGTAGGATGGTCAGTTTTACGAAGGTATGTTTGGCAGCATGAGTGAAGGATGCTTTGTTGCGAAATAGGAAGCCGATTCTAGATTTCATTTTGGATTGGAGATGCTTAATGTGAGTCTGGAAGGAGAGTTTACAATCTAACCAGACACCTATGCATGTGTCTAAGTCAGAACCGTTCAGAGTAGTGATGCTGGATGGGCGGGCAGGTGCGGGCAGCAATCGGTTGAAGAGCATGCATTTAGTTTTACTTGCATTTAAGAACAGTTGGAGGCCATAGAAGGAGAGTTGTAATGGCATTGAAGCTTGTCTGGAGGTTAGTTAACACAGTGTCCAAAGAAGGGCAAGAGGTATACAGAATGGTGTCGTCTGAGAGTCACCAGCAGCAAGAGCGACATCATTGATGTATACAGAGAAGAGAGTCGGTCCGAGAATTGAACCCTGTGGCACCCACATAGAGACTGCCAGAGGTCCGGACAACAGGCCCTCGATTTGACACACTGAACTCTATCAGAGAAATAGTTGGTGAACCAGGCGAGGCAATCATTTGAGAAACCAAGGCTGTTTAGTCTGCCGATAAGAATGTGGTGATTGACAGAGTCGAAAGCCTTGGCCAGGTCGATGAATATGGCTGCACGGTAATGTCTCATATCGATGACGTTATGATATTGTTTAGGACCTTGAGCGTGGCTGAGGTGCACCCATGACCAGCTCTGAAACCAGATTGCATTGCGGAGAAGGTACGGTGGGTTTTGAAATGGTCGGTGATCTGTTTGTTAACTTGGCTTTCGAAGACCTCAGAAAGGCAGGGTAGGATAGATATAGGTCTGTTGCAGTTTGGGTTTAGAGTGTCTCCCCCTTTGAAGAGGGGGATGACCGTGGCAGCTTTCCAATCTTTGGGAATCTCAGACGGACGAAAGAGAGGTTGAACAGGCTAGTAATAGAGGTTGCAACAATTTCGTCAGATAATTTTAGAGAGGGTCCAGATTGTCTAGCCCGGCTGATTTGTAGGGGTCCAGATTTTGCAGCTCTTTCAGAACATCAGCTATCTGGATTTGGGTGAAGGAGAAATGGGAGAGGCTTGAGGGAGTTGCTGAGGGGGGTGCAGGGCTATTGACCGGGGTAGGGGAACCAGGTGGAAAGCATGGCCAGGAGTAGAAAAATTCTTATTGAAATTCTCAACTATAGTGGATTTATTGGTGGTGACAGTGTTTCCTAGCCTCAGTGCAGTGGGCAGCTGGGAGGAGGTGCTCTTATTCTCCATGGACTTTACAGTGTCCCAGAACTTTTTTGAGTTTGTTCTACAGGATGCAAATTTCTGCTTGAAAAAGCTAGCCTTAGCTTTCCTAACTGCATGTGTATATTGGTTCCTAACTTCCCTGAAAAGTTGCATATCACAGGGGCTATTCGATGCTAATGCAGAACACCACAGATGTCTACGTACCTTGCTTAGCTTTGGAAACAAGCTGTGCTTGATTCCACTGAGCTATTATGGCAACACATTTAGATAATAAGCAGCTTCCATACTCATTTGAATAGACTAACTAAATAGCATTGAATAGTTGAAAGTAACTAACTTTTCTTACACAAGCTGAATGTGAAAGTAAATTCGCAGTGAGGTTGGGTTATGTATGCTACATTGACATCTGATTTGCACAATGGACACAATCATTTCCATAGCTACAGGTAACTGCCAAAATAAAGGAAACACTTGAGTAAATGAGGGATACAAAGTTTATTGAAAGCAGGTTCAGCCAAATAAATCAAATCAAATATTTTTTGTCACATACGCCGAAAACAACAGGTGTCGACCTTACAGTGAAATGCTTACTTAACCAACAATGCAGTTTATAGAAAGATGAGTGTTAAGTAAAAATAGATAAGTAAAACATAAAATACAAATAAAAATAACAAGTAATTAAAGAGCAGCAGTAAAATAACAGTAGCAAGACTATATACAGGGGGTACTGGTACAGAGTCAATGTGCGGGGGCACAGGTTAGTCGAGGTAATTGAGGATATTATGCACATGTAGGTAGAGGTAAAGTGACTATGCATAGATAATAAACAGAGAGTAGCAGCAGCGTAAAAGAGGGGGTGGGGTGGGGTGGAGGTAGCCATTTGATTAGCTGTTTGGGAGTCTTATGGCTTGGGAGTAGAAGCTGTTAAGAAGCCCTTTGGACCTAGACTTGGTGCTCCGGTAGCAGAGAGAACAATCTATGACTAGGGCGGCTGGAGTCTTTGACAATTTTTAGGGTCTTCCTCTGACACCGCCTGGTAGGTCCTGGATGGCAAAAAGTGTGGCCCCAGTGATGTACTGGGCCGTACGCACTACCCTCTGTCGTGCCTTGCGGTCGGAGGCCGTGCAGTTGCCATACCAGGTAGTGATGCAATCAGTCAGGATGCTTTCGATGGTGCAGCTGTAGAACGTTTTGAAGATCTGAGGACCCATGTCAAATCTTTTCAGTCTCCTGAGGGGGAATAGGCTTTGTCGTGCCCTCTTCACGACTGTCTTGGTGTGTTTGGACCACGATAGTTTGTTGGTGACGTGGACACCAAGGAAATTGAAGCTTTCTACCTGCTCCACTACAGCCCCATCAATGAGAATGGGGGCGTGCTCGGTCCTCCTTTTCCTGTAGTCCACAATCATCTCTTTTGTCTTGATCATGTTGAGGGAGAGGTTGTTATCCTGGCACCACACAGCCAGGTCTCTGACCTCCTCCCTATAGACTGTAGGCTCAGGAACCATACAGGTGTGATTCCTGAGTTAATTAAGCATTAACATACCAAGTGTGATTAGGGTTATGTATAAAAATGCTGGGCAAGCCATTATTTTGGCTACCATGGCTATTCCCCTGTGTTACAACCCCCATATGATTACAATCCCCCCATCCATAGGGCATGAGTGGTCACTGCATGGTTTAATGAGCATGAAAACGATGTAACCGATATGCCATGGGTGTCTCAGTCACCAGATCTCAACCCAAATTGAACACTTACGGGAGATTCTGGAGCGGCGTCTTATGCAGCATTTTCCACCACCGTCAACAAAACACCAAATGATGGAATTTCTTGTTGAAGAATGTTGTCGCATCCACTCAATAGAGTTCCAGACACTTGTAGAATCTATGACAAAGGTGCATTGAAGCTGTTCTGAAACTTTATGTTGGTGTTTCCTTTATTTTGGCAGTTACCTGTAGACACACTATAATTTGTCCATGGTTGATTGGATCTTTTGAAGTTTAGAAAAAGTTGCCAATAGCCCTATAAATAGGATGCCAAATTCTTGATGTGAACAATAAACTTTTACCTTTGGATATTGTGTTTTATATATGTAATTCATAATATACAGTATATATACTATCCAAGCAGAAGATACATCTCCTTCAAATGTTGATATTTGGTTGTGTTCACAATTCAATATCCAGTATGTCTACAAATGATTGATTGATATGTTGGTATGTTCACATCTCCATCTCAACCAAAAATGTATGTTAAAGAATAGCACTAAATCAAATCAAACTTTAAATGCACTTCGAATAAAGTTAGATTTGATTTAGTCCTATTTTTCAACTTAGATTTTTACTTTAGATGGAGACTTGAATCCAACATATTACTAACTTGTAGATTAAATTGGAAATCATATACAAAACAACAAAAAACATAAAATATACAAAAGGTGTTATAAATATCATGAATTTGGCATCCAATTTGTAGGGCTAATGATAACTACTTCTAAACTTCCAAAGATCCAATCAACCATGAATAAATGATAGTATCCTAGCTACATGTTGAAATGACGGTGTCCTTTGTTGGACAAATTAGATGTCAGTCTTGCCTACATAAACTCAAACTCACTCCGAATGTACTTTCATAGACAATTGTATAAGAAAAGTTAAAGGAATTACTTTCAACTAGTCAATGCTATTTAGGTTGTCTACCTGCCAAATATTTTTTATGTTACTATGTGGAATTTTCAATGCAATTTCAATGCATAGTTCTGATGATTATTTTGAATTAGATTGTTATTCAGGTTAATTCAATTGATTTAAGTTGAAGTTTTATCCTCATTTAGATTGACAACGCTGGTTGAAATAAGATAAAAACAGTACTGGTTGACTTTTTTCAAATCCAAAGTATTTTCTACTTTGATTCCAAAAACAACATTGAATCAACCAGTATGTTCCCAGTGGGAGGATACTGTATTAAAGATCTCAAACCATAATTTCTCCATTATCTACACCCCTGTGGATCAGATCACCATTTAATTGCATTACTCTGAGTGGGAAGTCTGTTGAGACTAATGTGATGGTGATGAAGGTCTGGTGCAGGAAATAGGTTTGAATGTTCCTCCTTCAAAACCTGCATGTTCTAGCTGACTCAGCTGGCTTCTGTCAACCAATATTTAACCGTGTCTATTTTGCACTTTCATCAAACCCTTCCACTGAAGGATACAATTAAGTACCGCTGTTCCTTGTTAGGGCAGGATACACTAACATTTTGATCTAAAGAGAGACTCTTGTATTTAGAGGTCAACGTGGCTATTTAAATTTATGGCCAAGCACAAACATCATCACGCACAATTTCTCTTTAGGTTCTGTTCCATTGCTGCTGGGTCCAGAGCAAAGGAGAGTAGAGGGGGAGGAAAGGAGAGGAGGAGGAAAGGAGGAGAGGAGAGGCGTGGAGCCTAAAAACAAACAATAGAGAGCTTAACTGAGCAGGAGGAGAAGAGAGGAGAAGAGAGGAGAAAAGAGAAGAGGAGGCATATGGGAGGATGCATAGCGAGTCATTAAGGGCCTGACATTTTAATGCAGTGAATATGAGAGAGAGAGAGAGAGAGAGAGAGAGAGAGAGAGAGAGAGAGAGAGAGAGAGAGAGAGAGAGAGAGAGAGAGAGAGAGAGAGAGAGAGAGAGAGAGAGAGAGAGAGAGAGAGAGAGAGAGAGAGAGAGAGAGAGAGAGAGCCTTCCGCTCCCCCAGCCTCCCTGTGGTGACTAGAAAAACACTTTGGTGGATATTACACCCTGTTATTCTTTCTCTCTGTTGTCTGTCTCTCTCTCTCGCTCTCTCTGTCTGTTTCTCTCTCTCTCACTCTTTCTCTCTTTCTCTGTGCACCATTAAAACAACATCTCGAAGCCAGGTTCACTGAATGGTACATCGGAAGCAAAGTACCCTTACTGTGACCCCTCCCTCAGTCCATCCCTTCCTCCCAAGGAAATACATGCCTTTATTATTTAGATCAAAAAGCCATGTTCTGTTTAACCCTGCTACTAAAGCAGGGGTGGGTGAAGAGTTGTGAACAACTCTTACTGTCGTGGGGTTCTGATAACAGCAGTAGTTAGAAAATTATGGCATTTGTTTTCAGTCTTACATGTAGATGTTGGCTTTGTCCCAAATGGCACCCTATTCCCTATGTGGTGTATCCTGAATCCAGGAAGCTTTACAATAACATCTAATAGATTTATTGTCCCCTGAGAAGGAAATCATTTTAAACACAAAGGAACCACTTATCATTAATGAATAGAGCTTTTCGAATGGGATCCACTCAACAGAGGTGATTTAAATCTACATTCTGCGATTCGATTAACAGCATTCGCAACTTGCGAGGGATGGCACTGACAGTTCATAAACAAAATTATAGTTTCAACTATGTTTTGAAGCTGTAGAGTGTTTGTTTACAAACAATAAAATAAATCAAGCAAGCTTGTATTCCTTGAGAATCAATGGCTATACATCATGAATATATATTGTCCAAAATTGGATTTATCAACCCCGGACTGTAGTTATAACAAGACCTCCTGACATTGATGTATCACCCTGAGCCTCTGTGGGGAGAGCATAATGTTTTCATTGTGAAGCTAGCTATGCTACCGTTCAAAAGTTTGGGGTCACTTAGAAATGTCCTTGTTTATGAAAGAAAAGCAAATTTCTTTTGTCCATTAAAATGACATCAAATTGATCAGAAATACAGTGTAGACATTGTTAAAGTTGTAAATGACTATTGTAGCTGGATTTTTTATGGAATATCTACATAGGCGTACAGAGGCCCATTATCAGCAGCCATGACTTATGTGTTCCAATGGCACATTGTGTTAGCTAATCCAAGTTTATAATTTTAAAAGGGTAATTGATCCTTAGAAAACACTTTTGCAATTATGTTATCACAGCTGTAAATTGGAGTCACCTCTTCACTGTTGACGTTGAAACTGATGTTTTGCGGGTACTATTTAATGAAGCTGCCAGTTGAGGACTTGTGAGGCGTCTGTTTCTCAAACTAGACACTCTAATGTACTTGTCCTCTTGCTCAGTTGTGCACCGGGGCCTCCCACTCCTCGTTCTATTCTGGTTAGAGACAGTGTGCGCTGTTCTGTGAAGGTGGTAGTAGTGCACAGCGTTGTACGAGATCATCAGTTTCTTGGCAATTTCTCGCATGAAATAGCCTTCATTTCTCAGAACAAGAATAGACTGACGAGTTTCAGAAGAAAGTGCTTTGTTTCTAGCCATTTTGAGCCTGTAATTGAAACCACAAATGCTGATGTTCCAGATACTCAACTAGTCTGAAGAAGGCCAGTTTTATTGCTTCTTTATTCAGGACAACAGTTTTCAGCTGTGATAACATAATTGCAAAAGGGTTTTCTAATGATCAATTAGCCTTTTAAAATGATAAACTTGGATTAGCTAACACAATATGCCATTGGAATACAGGAGTGATGGTTGCTGATAATGGGCCTATGTATGCCTATGTAGATATTCCTTTAAAAATCAGCCGTTTCCAACTACAATAGTCATTTACAACATTAACAATGTCTACACTGTATTTCTGATCAATGTGATGTTATTTTAATGGACAAAAAAAATGATTTTCTTTCAAAAACAAGGACATTTCTAAGTAACCCCAAACTTTTGAACGGTAGTGTATGTCTACCGCTGGCAGCCAGGTTTTAGTGAGAAGAGGTGAGACTGGCCAACTACAGAGCAATCACTGTCTTTTCTCTTTACAGCACAGCCTAGCCTACTGCACTTATAGCTGATGACAGCATTTATGAGAATTCACTGTAGCTGCACCAAGACACAACCCATTAGTACAACGTTTGTGCAGGGCCTGTTCAAAAACTGCAACCCAAGGATGTGTCCCAAATGGCATCCTATTCCCATATAGCTCTGGTCAGAAGTAGTGCACTATACAGGGATAAGGGAGTGATTTAGAATGCATCCCAACTCCTCAGTAAGACAGTGTGGTTGTCCAAGCCAGGAAATACCACCAATGCCCATGCTTCTAATACACAACCCATTGTGCACAGACGTCAATTCAACATCTACTCCACGTTGGTTCCACGTAATTTTGAAATGACGTGGAAACAATGTTGATTGAACCTGTGTGTGCCCAGTGGGATCCCTGTTTCCCTTCGTGATGAGATTAGAAAAGGTACAGAGAGAGAGAGAGAGAGGGAGAGAGGGAGAGAGGGAGAGAGGGAGAGAGACCCCGGCCCCAGCAGCCCTCCTGGACCAGAGCTGTGATGAAGAGGTTAAAAGTAGTGCACTAAATAAGGAATAGAGTGCTGTTTGTGCCGCAGGCCATTTTCTCTGCTGACTTGTGTTCTGGAACAGGAGGCAGAACGCAGGTGTGACAGAAAGCTGATTGGGGATCGTTTAGAAATTAAATAAAGACGGGTGGGGGTATGGCACCACACTAAAACATACAGTGCTAAGAGGCTGTAAGGGTTCACTATTCTCTGCACCAGAGCTGCCGTCTGTCTTCTACTGTATCAAATCAAATCAATGTGGACCATACTGCTGCAGTCTGTCTGTCCACATTATCAGTTCTATACAAACCATGCTCTCTCCTCTCTGACTACCTGGCTCTGGACCTGCACTTCTATGTCACACTCACAGAAAGCCCATCACACCTACTTAAACACTGAGCACAGAGCCAGACAATGACATTACATTTACTTACTTTATTCATCCTTTATTTTCCTTTTTCTTTCTCAAGATGAAAGGAGTTTGTGTTGGTTAGTGTGATGGAATAAGGAGTTGTGGTTGGTTGAGGCCTGTGTGATGGAATACGGAGTTGGGGTGTGTTTGTGGCTGTAGTGTGCTGTGTGTTTTTACAACTTGTGTTTTACAGCTGCTGTTAAACAGCATTTGGTCCACGGTTCCTGCAGTTGGAGTTATTAGATAAGAAACCTAACATAAATCAGAGTGGATGGGTCTGGTAGGCTGGGGGAAGCAGGGGAAATGGAGAGCCGTGGTGCTGGGCGACAATACTAATTATTTCAGTGCGTCAGGGTTGCCGGGACGTTGCTGGGGGTTACCGGGAGGATAAGGTGATATCTGGTGTCTAGCCTCTGGTTCTGTCGCCTAACCTCGAGTTTCCTATGTTTCCCCTCTCTCCTCTTCTTCCAAGTTCACTATGTTTCTCTGTCTTCTATCCTCCTCCACATTCCCTGTTCACCTATTCCTTTTTCTTTTCCTTCTCTGTTTCTCCCTCTCCTCTCTTCTCCACCTCTAACTTCAGTCTGTTTCTTCCTTCTCCTCTTTCACTCAAACTTCCCCCTCTCACAGACATCCCAGAAAGAGGAACAACCCTTGCTGGACAAACCATATACTAACACTATGCGTGTGTACTCACAATATTGTATATTGCAACCACCAAGCTGAGTGAGGTCACGATGTCCTGTCAGTGGTGTTTATTATAGACAACACTGACATCTGCTGGCCATTAGCTTGAATTTTAACTGATCAGGATTATTTTTTTATATTTTTTTTATTTCACCTTTATTGAATCAGGTAGGCTAGTTGAGAACAAGTTCTCATTTGCAACTGCGACCTGGCCAAGATAAAGCATAGCAGTGTGAACAGACAACACAGAGTTACACATGGAGTAAACAATTAACAAGTCAATAACACAGTAGAAAAATTGAAAAAAGTCTATTTACATTGTGTGCAAAAGGCATGAGGAGGTTGGCGAATAATTACAATTTGGCAGATTAACACTGGAGTGATAAATGATCACATGGTCATATGCAGGTAGAGATACTGATGTGCAAAAGAGCAGAAAAGTAAATAAATATAAACAGTATGGTGATGAGGTAGGTAAAATTGGGTGGGCTATTTACCAATATATGTATGAATAGACTATGTACAGCTGCAGCGATCAGATAGCAGATGTTTGAAGTTGGTGAGGGAGATAAAAGTCTCCAACTTCAGCAATTTTTGCAATTCTTTCCAGTCACAGGCAGCAGAGAACTGGAACGAAAGGCGGCCAAATGAGGTGTTGGCTTTAGGGATGATCAGTGAGATACACCTGCTGGATCGCGTGCTACGGGTGGGTGTTGCCATCGTGACCAGTGAACTGAGATAAGGCGGAGCTTTACCTAGCATGGACTTGTAGATGACCTGGAGCCAGTGGGTCTGGCGACGAATATGTAGCGAGGGCCAGCTGACTAGAGCATACAGGTCGCAGTGGTGGGTGGTATAAGGTGCTTTAGTAACAAAACGGATGGAACTGTGATAAACTGCATCCAGTTTGCTGAGTAGAGTATTGGAAGCTATTTTGTAGATGACATCGCCGAAGTCGAGGATCGGTAGGATAGTCAGTTTTACTAGGGTAAGTTTGGCGGCGTGAGTGAAGGAGACTTTGTTGCGGAATAGAAAGCCGACTCTAGATTTTATTTTAGATTTTAGATTGGATTTTATAAATGGAATGTAACTACAAAACAGCTGACTTTATCCACATCTGTATTTTCTGTTTTTCAAATCAGCACACTTCAGAATGCAAATAGAGAAATGGTAGGTTGAATGTCCATTTCGTTGGCAAGCCTGGTGTCTGCAGTAGTAGCAATTTGCTTGAAAGAATAACTGAGCCGAGCAAACTGGTCTTAGACTGTTGTTTTTTAGACTGCTGCTTTAAATATAATGTCAAACCACAGATATGTTCAATTGACCTCAGCAGCAAAACATAATGCTTCAAAAGACAAGGGAGGCTTCCCAAATGGCACCCTTTTACTAATATAGTGCATTACTTTAGGGTGTCATTGTAGTGTACTTTATGGGGAATAAGGTGCCATTTGCAACACACATAGGAGCTTCCAACATGTCTTGTGTGTGATTTTGTATCCTGTCTCTAGAAATAAGGACTTCTGGTACTAATCTCTATTTTAGGCACTAAAGGAAAAATATGGGCCACGGTTATGAACAAATATGGTTTTGTGGTGAGTCAGCTATCTATCTCAGAAACGTGAAAGTGGGTGATATATGCAATACAGGCCGTATACTGTTCCCTTGCAATACAAAACATTACACATAAATAAATAAAAATAACCATTTAGAAATATCAGAACGAGCAATGTCAGTGTCTGGACTATAAATATACAGCATGAACATAATGGTGTGTATCGACAGTATGGACAGGATATTTTTCTGTTGTTGATTTTTTACATTTATTTAACTAGGCAAGTCAGTTAAGAACAAATTATTATTTACAATGACGGCCTACGCTGGCCAAACCCGGACGATGCGGGGCCAGTTGTGCGCCGCCCTATGGGACTCACAATCACCGCCTGATGTGATGCAGCCTGGACAGTGTATGAATGTGAAAGGTTTGTACACAGCAGTAGTTGTATGAGGTCCTTGGTGATCTGCTTGGCCTTTCTGTGACATTGGGTGCTGTAGCTGTCCTGGAGGGTAGGCAGTATGCCCCCGGTGATGCATTGGGTGTGTTAGATACAACCTACATACATTTGTTGACACCCCCTTATTATCGGATTGGAGGAAAAAATAAATAAATAATATTAATAAAATGAATGAAAGTGGGAATAATAATGTATCTATACGTGTGCATTCATTCACACAATTATATGTACATTTATTTATTTATAATTATGGCAGGTTTGGTGGGGGAAAAAACAGCGTTTAGCATGATAATTTATATGGTAATAATAACCCTTTTGTAATGTACACAACTATCCATTGGTTGTGCATATTTTGCTAGCACATTGGAGACCCCCAGCAAATGCTCTGTGGTGATTGGCTACTGTCATTTTGCCTGACGCAAAAATGTTATCCCTTTTGATTGGTTTGTGGGACTTCTCTTCCACGGCGGGAACTTCTAGCTCGTAAGTCAGGTATGTTTACAGTCAGCTAACGAGCCGTGTACGTCTCCTCCTTTTTAGCTAGAAACGTAACCCCATTCAAACATGAAGTGTATTGATATTTTAGATAGCTCGTTCGTTTATGCTTGCTAAAAGGTGTGTTCGTTGGAGAATATACAAGCTAGCTACATAGTTCGCTAGTAGCAAGGATAACGTTATCTGGTACTGACTTGGCAACTCAAACAGATACAAGTGAAATGGGCTAGTTAGCTAAGTTACTAAGCTAGCTAAAGAAGCAAATAGTCTCTTTCCAGTTGCAAACGTCACATTTTAGCGCTTGGTGTTAGTTTTGATGTAGTTAGCTCTACTCAGAGGGTGGGTACCATTTGTGGAACGTTCCAACAGGAATCTGTTCCAAAAACTGCGTAAAGTAGAAGGTTGCCAACTAACAACGCATACAAAGTAGCATGATCAATTCAACTAGTTGACGAATAGGCATCAACTCACCACGTAGCTTATTCTTAATGTTTGACCATAGGCCACCAGAGTGAGGACAGACATTTTCCGGAATAAACGTGGTGAGTGAAAAACCTATTTAAATAGCCCACTCCCTACCTGGTATCTGCCGCTATACCATTTTGTATGCGTTGTTTGTTGACATCCTTGTTATTTACGAAGTTTTTGGAACAGATTCCTGTTGGAACGTTCCACAAATTATACCCACCCCTACTCAGAGCCACATGTGAGGGGGATGTGACCAATCGATGTGAATTACATTGTCATTTGCAGCAACATTTCTTTCCAGTGTGTATACCATTTGGTCAAGGCAGTCTCACCCTGTGGAGTACACCATAGCAGAGGTGAAGATGCAGTTCCCTTGGGCTAGAACAAAGATGTCCACCCCGTCAGGATCCTCTGAGAAATGGATTGAGGAAAAAAAACTATCTGTACTGTAGATGCACTTAACTGCAGTTTAAGTCACACTCCCAATCCTCTAGCTCAGCTCAGGTTTGACATTTTTCAATTCAATACAAGTGCTGATACTTGTCTGTGTCTATTCAGTGCCCCCTCCACCAGAGGAGTACAAGCCCAAGTCTCTAGCCTCACGTCTGTGACAAGTTCCAGACCTCACTCACCTCCGACCAGAAGGATGATGACTTCCAGCCTGATAGGAAGTGCATCCACACCCCAACCATGGAACAGAAGTGAGGTAGCCTTATAGAATTCAATAGAATTTCCTGTATTTTTATGGGTAGCCATATTAACAATGCTTTCACAGACGGACCAATAAGTCTTAACCATTCTGATTTGTCCCTGTTTCAAGTTGCGTAGCCTTGTTCCAGGGTATACAAAATATGTTTGTCTGTGCAGATTATCAGCTCTTTACTGCCTCGACTGTAAATAAGTATTTGACATCTAAGGAACTGCATAAACAAGATATTATGATCTTATAATCTACGCAGGCCTTTGACACCCTTATTCTTTTATAAAAATGTTCTATTCATTTTTTTTATAGGACAATGTACAAAATTCACTCAATAACAAAACCCTTACTCTCTGTTCCCCTTGGGGTTGTAAGAGGAGGTGCTTGGAGCAGTGAGTGGTGTTTATAGATGATGAGCCAGAAGGAGAGAGACCAGTGCCTGGAGCACAGACATGGACAGTGGAGCTGAATACCCAGGCACAGACTATAAACCTACCCCCTGAGACACACTGCTGTGTGAGTACATCTATCTAAACTTATGCTAAGGATATGTTGCCACTTGCTGGGAAGTGCTGATCTAGGATCAGCTAAATTGATGAACCTTCCCCCCCTGAGGCTCACTACTGTGTGAGAATTTCTAGTCTAAACTTAGGATATGTTTCTTTTTAGTGCTGATCTAGGATCAGCTCAACTGATGGTAGGGCGGGGAAATATTTTGTGTCCAGTATACCGGTATGGATACTCATACGGTAGGGAATTTTAGTCTACAAAGATATTTTATACAGTGCTAAATTTAATGAAACGTTCTAGAAATTGGACTACTTTCAAATGCAGTTGTATCCTCGTTCTGACACTTCTTGAATTTTGTTTAGTTTTTAAAATGTATTGTGTACTCTTTGACATTTTGCTGCATTGTTAGGAGCTAGTAATATAAGCATTTTGCTGCACCCGCTACAACATCTGCTAAACTTTGATTTGATTTAATTTGGATGAGCATAAAACCATCAGAATGTAGAAAGCCCATTCAAATCACTTATAATTAATTTTCTGCCATCCTAGGGTCATGCACTACTCATAAAACATATTTAGAACTTGTATTATTCAGAAACAAAATACAGTCAAATACTGTTGTACAGTCAAACATTTGAAAAATATTCTGATATGATATTTTGGCAATATCGGCCAGCCCTGACCGATGGACCTGCCCACTGAGGCACAGTACTGTGAGTACATCTAAACTAAGGATATGTTGCTTTTTAATGCTGATCTAGGAACAGCTCAACTGTCTACCACCTTAACGCCAACCATTAGAATCCATGAAGATAAATATTTGTGTTGTACAGCCACCCAAATACTACTTTGTGTCCACTTGGTGGCAGCATAGCCCACTTAATCTGTGGCTCTGTTCCATCACATACCTTTGGCATTGTTCTCACATTTCTTGTGTGCCAAGTGAATGTGTCATGTGATATAGGTTGTGTTTAGGCTGCATACGGCAGGAAGAGGAGTGGGAAAAAGGAATAGTTAGGAGGAGAAAGTCCCCTCCCGCTGTTCGTCTTGGGTTTCCCCGTCTGATACCTGACCGGCTGCACTCTGCTGTGAGCTGCTGACTGACGTCCTGAATGGAGCTCTTTGAACGGACAGAGCTCCACTTTTTAATTAAGAGGGTTTGCCTCGCCGCTGATCTGTGAAAGCCAGGCATAAATATTGAATGGGGGTCACCCGCTGGTTACTGAGCCCTGGGACCCAGAAGGATAAACCGCTGCTTTATGAGGAGGGAGGGCTGGGTGGCCATTCGGGGCAGAGCAATGTGCATCCCAAATGGTGCCCTATTTCCAACATAGTCCACTACTTTTGACTACATCCCTATGGGCCCTGTTCAAAAGTAAGGTATTATATAGGGAATAGGGTGCCATTTGGGGGACATATCAGAAGAGAGGGGTGATGCCTAGTTTGTGTCATGCTCCTAAGGTATTTGATCAGGATGTCACTGCAGTCATCTATTTGCGACTCAGCCAGCCCACCCCCTGTGTGTGTGCGCACATTTTCATGTGTATTCGGAACCTTGAAGGCTGAGGACTGAGGAGCGAATTGGCATCCAGCGAGCCAGCCTGTCCCCGCCAATCCCCACCACCATATCCTAGCCCACCCGGAGTGTAAGACTCCTCAAGTGTCAGCTGTGCAATGCTGAAACTCAAGGCACACAGGGCTGGAATCAGCTAGGTCTACCTGGCCAAGAGTAAACTGAGTGACTGAGAACCACACTACCACCACATCCAGGGCATGGTTCTGACTGTCACTATGCCCAGACAATAAGGATGAGACTAGTACTGTTTGGAACACACCGGGTGATCTCTTTAAAGAGGGGTTTTCTTATGAACACTATAGGCATAGATATAGGCATTACTTATTCATAGACAGGTGGGAGGATGGAAGAGGGGGGCACTGCTGAATAGAGGCCTTTGTCAAGAGGCAGGAGCAGGAAACCTCTGACAAGAGTATCCCTTTACGTGCCCGTCCCCGTCTGAGATGCAGACCGACACGGTTTGGGGCTCTGCTCGGCTCATAGGAGCGAGCAGACACCCCCCTGGAATGGAATGTAGATAACTAACAGGGGGCCTGATGGTGTTGGCTGCCCTCTGCAACAGACACATACCGGCTCATTCAACACTGGACAATTCCACCCAGTGCCGCTGAGAGCGAGGAAATCGGTCTACCACCCAGAGTGAATACCTGTTCAATCAAGGGAAAAGTGGCTGAGCTCCTTTCGGGCCCCCTAACACACATTGTAATATTTAATGGCAAACACTCCCTGAAGCACCACAGGCTCAGCTTGCTTGAGTTGTAACCCACACCCTGAGCGTTCCTTTATATGGTGAGGCATATCAACTGGGTGGTGCCAGGTTGTAAAAGATGGAAGAGATGAAGAGAAGAATTTCTGAGAATTAAAGACTTGTGCAGTCAATAAGCTCAAGGTTTAGATTCAGGGTTACTTCAACAGTGTCATAAGAGAACATTTGACTTCCTCTGATGGAAACAGCTGAAGGACACTATGTAGTTAGCTTAGAACTTTGCGGTGAACAGTACTATTTGAGGTTGGCTTGTTTAGTCTTCATGGTTTGATACCCCTTTCACTAACACGAATGCCAATTATTTGCGTTAGTGAAAGGGATGGAAAGTGTCCAATTTAAAGAGCTCAGCACCTGACTGGTATTGGTTTCAGCAGCGCTGCTGGCTACGCTTTACCTGTGTGTCAAGAGAAGGTGACGCCACACATCCCCTGTGGTTACTAACAGCCAATTAAAAAGCAGCTACACTTTCACATCCCCAACAATGGTAACCTATCAGCTTTCAGCAGTCAGGTAATGTAATCTAACCATGACTGACAGGCAGTATTGTGTGCATATACACATTCTTGCTATACTTTATTATATGTTCACTAATGGAGCATATAAAGTTCACCAGTTGTCTGGTATTGGTGATTTTTGTTTGGTCTCAATATTTTTACAGTGAGCAATGTAAAATAAAAATAAATGTTTTTCACAATTTTCTGAAGAGATAACACTCTTGATATCTTGTTATTTTATCTTCCTTCTCCCTCCATCTTTCCCCCCCATGTGTCCACCAGTCGTCCGTGGTGTCCTGCTCTCTCTGTCCCTGTGCCTCGTCCAAAGGCGGCCGGAAAGTAGCCGAGGGAAAGTCTTCTAAGGAGAAGGCCAAAGAGAGCAAGAAGAAACAGGTTCCCAAGATAATCTTCGGCACTCGCTCCCACAAACAGATCACTCAGATGGCCCACGAGATGAATCGTATGCTCTCTGCTCTTCCACCCCCATCACCATCGTCTCTAGTAGGGACCACACTTGTGTCCAAGTGAGGTGGTGCCTCACTTCAACTGGGTTTCAGCATGAAGTATTTTTTTAAACACGTGTATATTTTACTATGTCAGTATGTATTTGTTGTCAATGTTTCGGCGTCAAACTGATGGCAGTTGTGAAAAAAGTTAATAGTTTGAAGAGTTGCAGAGTTAATAGAAAAATAATGCCATTGTTGATTAAATGTTTTTTTTTCATTAATTAGACTATTTTGTCTTGAAACATATCTACTAGAAACTCACGGACAATATAGACACAGATATTAAAAAATTAATTCTGTATATGAATAATTTAAGTGATTCAAAATTACGATAGGTTGCCATAGTTTTATCTTATTTTTGGTAAGCTACCGGTAGCTGTAGAATCCTATACACACAAACCTGGGATTTTAACTGATGACTGTCCAGTTGCTGGCCCGGTTCCCTAACTTCTAGTTTCACCAATATAAGGGTCTTGTTGTGTAGAGCCGAGGTCAAGGCCTGCTCCACCCCAGGGCTTAGATCAGCTCAGCTCCTAGCTAGGCTACATTAGTGTTGCCCTCTTACCTCTCATTGGAGGTCATTGACTATTACTGGGCCTGAATTTAATTATTTTGAACTGAGATTCACCCCAATCCAGCTGTGAAAACTATGACCTCTTCAGACATGGAAACACACACACCTCCGATCATGAGTTTGAGTGGTGTTTCTAATCCCAGTGACAGACACTTAAAGGGAGTGAATTTGAGCTGCCTCTGAGCTCTAGAAAGAAAGGCTTCGTAACCCAACCCCACAGTTAAAGGACAGGCAGACAGCCCCCATCACTGTCGCCCCAGGTGACAATCACACCCCATAATATCCCCAATTGGTCAGTCTCTCTAGCACGATGACGTGTCACGAGGCTTCAGACAGGTTTTGTGTCGGATGGGAGACTTTATAGCCAGTGTTACTGTTACAGTCCTAACTCCTGTTCTCCTCGAAGTGAGGGGGCTAGTGTAATGAGCACACACATACAAACGCACATGGGTCAGCCTGATCGTATAATAAGCCCATATTTTGCTGTCACCAGAGGTGTCTATCTGTCCTGTCCACCTCAGCCTACAGTCGCCACGGTGACAGTTACATCCTGATCTGTTACAGAGAATAGATGTCCCCGCGATAACCCCAGAGGATAGAATGGCCACAGCTCCATCACACTCATTCTTCCATCAGCCCTGTTTATCCCTCCACTCTCCAGTCCTCTAGGCCCTGTCTATAGCCAGTCTCTTGTTACATACACCTGGCTCTGACTGAGCTTCTTTGGGTTAAGACTCGCCTGTTGTGTTTTCTCTTTTTGTGGAGTCATGAAGTCAAATCACACCGCTAAGCTGCCATTGAGCCAATATAAGAATTACTTGAGTGGACGCTAATCCTTTAACCTTCGCCACGCATGTGCTCGCGCACACACACTGAACCGTTTGAAACAAAACCGTTTTAAGTGCAAAAGTTTATCCATGTGTTGCAGAAAGTGAGCACCCATCCACCCCTTTGATAGCTGCCTTTCTTTCCATGCCTTTGGCGGTAACGGAGTATAGTCGTCACGTGTGTGTGTCACCGGGGAACCGGCTGGTTGTGACATGGTGGTAGATGAGGCGCCTCTGATGACCGGGTAATGAGCCTTAGTACATGAGACTGGAGACTGCCACTTGGGAATTACCCCGAGCTATTGGTAATGCCAGAAGAGTTGTTGGTACTGGCCTATATTGAGTGTGTGTCTGTACATCTCCTATGTGTATAAACCATGATGAAGGTATTGATCAGCGTTGGTTCTGAGAGGTCCTCAAGGTCACCAGTAAGCTGAACTTAATTCGTTTTCATGTGTGTATTGTCAAGGATGAAAACAACTCTTCCTCCTCTCTCTTACGTACCACACGCAGGTAGTGGTCAAGGAATATTCTGCAGATTCGCATCAACCTGAAGGGTCAGATTGGGGTCCTGGATGAGGCCCATAACATAGAGGACTGTGCCAGCTACACCCCGAACAAACCCCAGCTGCTGTCTGCCAGGGAGAAGCTGGATAACATCAGATGCTCCAACCACGAACCGCTGCTGGCCGTCTGCTGTTCCCTGCTCAAGTAAATAGACCCTAAATTCCTGGAGTGAGTTAGACCTTAACCCATCTAGGTAGACCCTAACCCCTCTGGGCCTTCTGCTGCAACCTGCTCAAGTAAGAGCTCCCTCATCATCACCTCCCCGACTGAAACTACAGTAGTGTTTCTCTACCTATCTATTCCTGGTACATTCTTTCTAGGCCAGCACAAGCACAACTGGTCTACTAATCAACCCATCTTGGTTAACAATTAAATGTAATCAATACTTGTAAAGCATGTCTTCACTAGCCTTGCTTTCCTCAATATCAAACAGTAGTTCTAAGATGGCCACTCTCGTGCTCTCTGTCTGTTTGTCTGTTCCTCCTGTGGTGTAGTTGGATGCAGGAGAGCTGCAGTGTTCTGGCTGAGAGGGAGTATGATATGTCCTGTAAGGGGTGGAATGGCAAGGAGGTTCTGGGATTCTTCCATACCAAGGTCATCACCACTGACACCTTTGCCATGCTGCAGGTCAGATAATGTTGTTGACCACCTAGGTCTCCTCTCACCTGTGTCTCTGTCTCAGTCCCTGTCTTTTGATCTCTCACTTTCACCCCCTTTTTTTGTTGCAAGACTTGTGTGTTTAGATGGGAGGCCTACAGCATCTCTCTTTTCTCTCCACATTTCGCCTTCCCTCCCTCATCTCTCCCCCTGTATAGAAGCACCTAGCAGCGGTGTTGGAGAAAGAGGGGTTAGGCTGGTGAATGGGAGAGAGGACACATTGGAGGTCCCCACCATCAGCTCAGTCAGCTCCTCTGTCCTCAAGAGTCTCTTCATTGTGCTAGACTTCCTCTACAGGGAGAAGAGCAGGTCAGAACCAGTCTGAACCAGTCTTTAACAATCAGTCAGTATTTTTATTGTCCTAATTGGGAAATGTTCATTGTAGTCAGGGTGAAAAACAAGATCAACATAATGACATACTACAAAATACATTATACTAACACTTTCGATCACTGACGAAGACTTCTGTGCTGGTCATGTTCCCGTGGTCAGGTTTGCAGAGGACTACCGCGTGGTGCTGCAGCAGTCCTATACCTGGACCACTGCTCCAGACGTGCCAGATGCTCAGGGCTTCTTCGCCAGGCCCAACCGCTGACGCCACAGTGCCAAGACCCTTGTACACACACTCAGCTTCTGGTGCCTAAACTCAGCCGTGGTGAGTAGCAGGGAGGATGTACTGGAGTGTAAATGCTGTGTATACAACTTTTATACTGGGGGATAAAAGTACCTGTTACTCATAGTGTATTATTACATTACGTGGAGCGCTGCCTGTTCTAAGGGGTGTGGTGGTGTGTGTGTGGTGGCAGACGTTCTCAGACATCTCGGACAGTGTTCACAGCATCGTGCTGACCTCAGGCACATTGTCTCCTATGGGATCCTTCTCCTCAGAGCTGGGGGTCAAGTTCTCTATCCAGCTGGAGGCTGGCAGCCATGTCATCAGCAAGTCACAGATCAGAAGAAACCTCCTACCTTAATTTCAGCCTCACCACTGATGTTATGTTTCATGATTGAATGATTTCATGATTGATCATAGTATCCAGAAACAATCTGATGGTTAACGATGCTCAGAAAGGAATTGGACTATGTAGTCAAGCATAGCGCGTTTTGAAAACGTTCAATAGATTTTCTTTTGCCGTTGCAAAACGTTTGCTTCAGAGTGCCATAGTGAACATGACCATTTCTCCTTTAAATCATCTTCAGTTCTTACCATTTACCACCAGGGGGGGCTAGAGACCACGTATTGAGGTTGAGTGTTTTAATGTACCCATGATATCCTTGCTGTGTGTAAGCAAGTTTGGCGCAACTGGTAGAGTTGTAAAGAGTAAAGATGTTTTGTTTGATTTCAACAGAATGCCAAAGGAAGAGGTCCTAAGTGTCCATAGCAGCTGTAATATACACTACCTTTCAAAAGTTTGGGATCACTTAGAAATGTCCTTGTTTTTGTCCATTAAAATATCAAATTGATCAGAAATACAGCGTTGACATTGTTAATGTTGTAAATAACCATTGTAGCTGGAAACAGCAGATTTTTTAAATGGAATATCTACATAGGCGTACAGAGGCCCATTATCAGCAACCATCACTCCTGTGTTTTATTGCTTCTTTAAATCAGCACAACAGTTTTCAGCTTTGCTAACATAATTGCAAAAGGGTTTTATAATGGTCAATTAGCCTCTTAAAATGATAAACTTGGTTTAGTCAACACAACGTGCCATTGGAACACAGGAGTGATGGTTGCTGATAATGGGCCTCTGTACGCCTATGTAGATATTCCATTTAAAAAATCTGCTGTTTCCAGCTACAATGGTCATTTACAATATTAACAATGTCTACACTGTATTTCTGATCAATTTGATGAAAAATGTGCTTTTCTTTCAAAAACAAGGGCATTTCTAAATGACCCCAAACCTTTGAACGGTAGTATATGTCTATGTAGACCTAATAGGTGTCTCTTAAATAGCTGTAGGCTGACAAATACCTTACATAAAACCCAGTATTCTCTTTCAGTTAACCAGACACTTCTAAGGGCCCGTTGATAAATACTTTGTCCTCCTTTGTTTGTTATGCTTCCCTCCATGAATAATAGATTTCCATTCAGGCTCTGTGTCTCTGTCACATCACCACCACCAGTCCACTTAGGGACCAGCTGGCTCTCTCATGTCACTGTGGCTGTGTGTTAGTGCTCGCACGTGCACAGATACGTGAGTGTTACATGTGAAGGTTTGTTTGTGTTTTTGCATAGTGCTGCATACCTTTTTTTGTGTGCCTGTTTAGTGTCTTACAATGCACACATTCTTTATGCTTATTTACAATAGGCCTATGTTTTGTATTTGACCCTTTGATGTTGTCAAAGCTCAAGGTTTTCCCTCTAGTTGACTATCCAGTTGAGACTACATCCGTGCTATCAGAATATGAATGTTTAAAGTCTCCTATTAGGATCCAGTTTTGTCTCTTTCCCCCCAGCCATGACGCCAGGCAGGCAGAGACAGCCACAGAGCAACTCTAGGTGGGTATTATTGATGACTAGTGTAGGAGCTCTATGCCCTCTGCATTAATATTTAATGTGCAGACAGACGTCTCTTAAAGATGATGAAGAGATGAGGGGTATTAATTGTAGAGTCTGTTGAGGCCCTCTGGAGCCGGTGAGCCGTGTGTGTGAGTGAGACAGAGGATGGGTCGTCTCCAGGTGCCCCTGTCCAGTATGTCTGGATGATGCCTATCTGAGAGGCAGCGGTATGAAGGCCACAGTCACACAGTACTAAGATCACACAGCAAGGCCACAGAGGCGTCCTGCTTTCCTTTAAGCTCTGTCAGTCGCCCTCTGACGGACACACACACACACACACTTCTGGCAGACACAGTGAGGGTTCATACGCACACTGAACATACAGTACAACTCAAGAACACACAGTTAAAGCTACTCTCTCACGCATGCACGCACACAGGCGTGTGTGTGTGGCCATGCACACACACACTACTTGCAGACATTACACACTCAGACATCTCCCAGAGCCCTCCTGGAGCTGTGGTTTTGTAGCACTTGAGCCTCAACAGCCCCCCAGTTAATGCCCATTAAAACCACGGTACCCCTCTGCCCGCGCCTCGCAGTCTGGCCGCACCGCAAGAGGAAAGGGACAAAAGTCAGCGCTGGGCGTTGGAGAGGAGAGGTGGGCTTATTAAAAAGTGTTTTCCAGAGGTGAAAAGATCAAAAGGAAACGCAAGATGCTTTTAAAGCAGACTGAGGTAAGGGCCATTAGGGGTGATGTCACCTAGCTGTATGTGTGAAAAGGCATCCACGCTGGCGCCTGGAGGAGGCTGAGGAGGAGGCTGGGGGCTGAGGAGGAGGCTGGACACACACATTTGCCCTGCTGTCTTCCAGCCATGCTCCAACATTATTACTCAGTGTAAGGTGTGCTGTCATCTCTACAGGGTGTGTCTCTCCTCTATCTCTGGGTTTATGGGTCACCTTGCTCAGACGGGGATGTATCCCTCTTTACTGTTCCAGCTGAGATGTTTTATATGGCCTTTTACAGTGGAAACCTGAGGTGCACTGCTGCTGCTGTTGTAGGCTAAATGTTTGCTAAGCTACAGCTTTGAGGAGGCAAAGCTTTAAAGGGGAATTCCACTCAAACTATATTTTGGTGGTTTTTTTTTGTTATTGATACAATCCCAAAATGTTTTAAATGTCAGCAGTCAAGTTTTCAAGATATTGGACTTTCAAGAAGCAAAGTGTCACTGACCACATCATCATGATGACCCGTGTCTGTGCTCACTAACAGCTAACCCTTCTGGAGAGAAAGACTACAAGTAGATACCAAGAAGATCTTCTTCCATGCTTAACTTTGACAGCCCAAGCTTCACTCTCGAGATGTGGACACCAGGGGAGGGGTTGGGAAGGCAGGTGGTCACTTGGTTGGCACCGCCCTTGGCGTGATGATTGCAGTCATATTTAAACGGAATCATTTAAGGCTGCAACACATTTCCCGCTCTCACCCACAAAGCAGCGTAGGAGCAGGCAGGCCTGCATGTTTCATTAATGCTACAGTCGCCCAAGACCCCTTCCATAATTTAACGGGCGCTACCAGAACAGTGACGTGTCGCTACACAGCCCACCGACACCAGGGATGGGGGGGGCAGACAGAGGGAGTGGAGAGGAAAGAGCTGAAATATGGAGATTGTGGGTCCATGGAAGGAGGGAGGGAAGATGTGCACAAGAGAGAGGTGTAGAGTTCAGTGCCTAAGAGTGGCATTCGTCCCTCCAGACTAGACAAAGCAAAGATCTGGCCCACTCTACTAAGTTGTTTGTTGCCAGAACCTGAGTGTTGCACACACACACACACACACGCACGCGTGCACACCTTACCCAGAAATCACCAGGAATTATTCACTGTTAGTTGTGCCTGTTAGTTACTCTGAGACTGGCTAAATGCTGTAGTCCTCCTCATGTCATGTTGCCTGGACCCTTATTGTGTTTCTTGTAGAATGAGGGGCCATGCCAACACTGGCCTGCTGCCGATCCAGTGGTTGTGGACTACACATTGCCACTAGGGGGTTTGAGTCACACGTTTGCCACCTTCAGTTTGTTTCCTCTTCATCTATTTCCTTCATATTTGTTTAAAAGAAGTAAATTCAGGAGCCATTTTACTTTAAAATGTCTGTGTGTGGTGGTTTTCCCCTCTGTGGGTCGTTCCTGTTGTGTTTGCACCTGGGCGCCAGCCGAGTGTGCAGATTGACATTTACTGTAGCGCTTCAGCAGACCCTGTGGATACGCCACCTACCCGTCAGATAATGCCCTTAAATTAGTCATGAAGGCCAAGTTACACACACACACTCACACCATGGTACACATCGGCATCCTTCCAGTTATACTCTGTGTACTACGTGTGGACCCGGCCACATAAACTCTACACAGGTCCTCACTTTGGTGTGCACCAATTGCTTGTGCATAGTTCTTGCAAAATTATATTAGCTGTCATTAGTGTGGTCAGATCAGTTAGAGGTCAAGGTGAGCTGTCTGGCAGAGGAGTCTAGTCTTGATGAATAGCTAGGTGACTGTCATGTGTCTGCCTGCCTCTCCATAGAGTAGTGTAGCACCGTCTCCTAGACCTAGCCAGCCCTCCTCCTTGTCTCGTCTCCCTGCCAGGCCCCAAGTGTCCAGTCTGGAGCGTGAAGTCAGAAGCACTGCTGGTCGGCTACTGCGTAGCAACCTAGCGGCACCAAAAGCCCTGGTCTGCCTTAGAAACCCTATGTATGATCACCAGACCGGGCAAAATGTGTGTTTTTTTTATTGCGGTCATTTTAGGCTTTAAAATTAGTTTATTATGATCAAGTTCGAACCCCACTGTGAATTCTTTCAAGTTGAATTACATTTAATTAAAATTGCACTAGGCAGAAATCGCTCCTCCCATTTCCTGACTGCTGAAATTGGAATAGTTTGCCTAATTTCAGTTTGTGACAAAACTAGCAAGTATAGTGTAGAGAATCATTCTACCGTCTAAACCGATGTGAATTAGGTTTTCAACAACTCAAAATATAGTATGTTTGAACCTGGTGTACAAAACTTAGAGTAAAAGATACAAAACTTAAAAACGGGAAGCTTAGAAATAACGCAGATAGAACAAATCTGTCGCTTCTTAGACTTGCTTTCAATGAGAGTGACGGATCTATAACTCACATTTCTATGTGAATTTTGTCAGAATGCCCCAAAAGCTTAAATGAAATAGTGACTACTAGATTTGTTGTCACACAGGACCACGTGCTGACACAGGCAGGCTACGAGGAGGCTCCCGGTTGACTCAGGCAGGATGAAAACAACCTCATCGACTATAATCCTTTGCTAGTTGTGGCCACTTTCACCATGATCCTTAACAATTGTTTGTTGCCATTCAACCCACTGAGGTATAAGATTCAGCAATATGGCACATTTCAAATAGTTCATGAACAATCGGGAGCAATCGGGAGCTTGCATAGACTTGGATGACGTCAGCACTATCACCATCTACTGATTTGAATATTTATGCTCCCTGCCTATTGTCTGCCCTGCCTCGCCTCGTCGCCTTTGAACCCAGCTCTACTCAGTCAAGATTAAGGAAAATGTGCTCGTAATTAAATGGCAGCATCAGTTGGAGCAACGAGACAGAAGGTTCATCCTAAATGGCACCCTATTCCCTTTTAAAGTACACTACTTTAATGATCAAAAGCACTGCACTATGTATGGAGTAGTGTGCTATTTGGAATGCAGTCAGAGTGATGTTTACTCTTAGTGTCTGAGAGATAAAAGCATTAGGGACCATTACCCTGGGCCCTGCTGCAAGCCAAGTGGCTCCTGCTGGAGTGGCACTGACTGGATTGTATTTCGCCCCCCGCTTTTATAAGGGCTTTACAAATTACAACTCGGGGAATATAAACGACAAGCTCTGCACAAAGACTGTTTGTGCTGCTCAAGTGCATGTGTCTCTTCCTGTGTCTCAAATGGCACCCTACTCCCTTTATAGTCCACTACTTTTGACCATGTCCCATAGGGGGGGGGCCTAAAGAGCTCTGGTCAAAAGTAGTGCACTATATAGGGAATAGGGTGCTATTTGTGACTTACACTCTGTGTTTTAAGAGCCCTGGCTGGCGTTTTATTATCGGGTTACTCTTCCCTTGTTATCAGGTTACTCGCTGTTCCCTGGCAGAAGTTTTACGTCGGCTGCATAAAGGACAATCTCAACAATCCAAGATGCTGACTACAGTGACTCAGTCCATCAATTAGATCAGTGAGAGACTGAGCTTCCTCTTTCCTTCCTCCTTGAATCGGCCTCTCCTCTGGTCTTCCTCAAGTGCAGTGTGGCAGATAATGGCTGTTTTGTTTCCCACCCTAAAGTATATAACATGAATAATTCACCCATTGTCAGTCAGGATTGGATCGGAAAGCAATTGTTGGGACAACCAGTTTTGTGGAGGAATTGTGGTGGTGGTTGACGAATGAAGCGGACGGCCCTTGTCAATGTAACGCTTCGGCCTTTGTGAAAATGTTGTGTTTTATTGATGCAAATGTTCCTGTTTCCAGGCCCTCCCGGTTGTTTTGTGGCACTGAGCGAGGCGACCTGATTAAATACGCCTCTGCTTCATTTCACAATCACAGGCAGGCTGTAGCTAGTCAGTCATCTTGGTGTGCCAGGAACCAGAGGAACTATCCATCCATCCAGACGCTCGTAATGTTTCATTTCCCTATCTTTCCCTGTGTTAGAGTAACCGACTAACTGCAAACAATGTTTTAGTACTACTACTTCTTTGTCCCAGCTCTGACGTGAGAAGTTTTTCTGCTGACTACAAGACAAGAAGAACTTCTACTTGACCCTTCAAACACATTTCCAAACCAATGAAGATGCTCTTTGATTGTGAAGCCATGCAAATAATCCGCTACGGTGGAGACATGACTAGATCTCTGCTAGGAGCTGACGAGGAGAGGGCTTTTAGATCAATGTTCCTCCCTGGAGAGACTGTGACTTTTTGCACTAACAGCAACAGCAGCAACAGTGATTTTATTATGGATGGAGGAAGAGTGGGGGGGTTTAAACGCATCAACTTTGTGGAGGAAGGGGAGGGGGAAACTGAGCCACAGGAGGGAGAACGACAGGCTGGGGGGCAGAGGAGCTTCCAGTGCCATCATGATGTGAACTTTGTTTCAGACTTTAAGACACACACACACCTGCAGTGTCTGGATGCCAAGCTGTTAGGACAGTGTACTGGACTGTTTAGCCCTGAAAGGATTGTGCCCCCTCTAACTTCCAGGAAACCTGTTTCTCTGTATGTCTTGTGAGAGGAGAGGTTGCTGCTTTTGGCTGGCAGACAAACCTCAGTATTTATGCTGCTATGTGAAAGGTTTTCTCAGGGGGCTCTAATGTGGACCACATTTCTTGGTGTAATATGGCCATAGTTTTTCTCCTGTTTACTGTAGTCTCAACTCCTGCTCTGTTGCTTCATTAGGGCATTAAGACCCATGTCAAGAATAGCATCCATCCCATAGTGGTGCCAAGCCTGATTCATGTTAGGACCAATTGATAGTTATTTATTTATTGGAAAGCTATATCGTGTATTCTTTCAGGAATCTGCTGAAGCTGAGTTTTGAAAATTATGCAATGTCTACCAGCCAAAGAGTAAACAAATGAAGAAATGTTAAGAAAAAGATTAATTGAAAAAGATATGAACAAATCACACGGTTTATCATTTTTTATTGATGCATCCATGAAGCCCTGCTCTGTTTGCTGGTGTTCTGTTTTCTGAGATGCTTGACAAGCTGTGTGACTGCTTGACCAACACAGGGCTGGGGGAGAAGCTGGGGGAGAGGAAGACGGTGATCACAGAGCCTAGAGGAGGAGAAAACTATGATGCCATCAGAATCAGTGGAGAGTTTGCATGGGACAGAGGTGAGACTGGGCTGTCTCACTCTCTCTTCTTCTCTCTCTGTGTCTATCTTTGTCAGTCTGTCTGTATCTCTCTTGTGCAAGGGATTGAGCACCAATTGGTTTGGTGTTGGGTACCCTTTTAAATGTGGAAGAATTCTAGTCATATCTGTTTAGGACAGATGACTGGGTTGATGTTGGGGTTGTTTCTGTCCCCCCCAAATGGAGCTCTGCTGATGGCTGTGTGTAGAGGGAAGGTGAGTGAAGGACTGGACTTCACAGACGACAACGCCAGAACAGTGGTCAACATCGGCATCCCCTTCCCCAACATCAAGGACCTGCAGGTAAGAACCAGAGACAAGTTCTTGGTGGTGAGCCCATCACGTCTGTTTCACAGCAGAGGACCCAGAGAGAAAGACCCCTGTTTACCATTGTGTCCAGTCAGTCACATACAGGTGTAAGCGCTTCACAGAATCTGCTGGCTACCAATGTGTTTTCCTACAGACCTCCACACTGAAAAAGTTCTGAACACACATACACACACTGGGACACACGGACACACACACACACACACACACACACTGGGACACACACATTGGGACACACACACTGGGACACACACACACACACATACACTGGGACACACACACACACACACTGGGACACACACACACACTGGGACACACACACACACACTGGGACACATACACACACTGGGACACACACACACATACAAAGTGCATCCTCCATCCTCTTCTTTTTCTGGTGCTCTGTAATATAATTTGCCAGCAGCATACCACCCTGTCTACCACTGCTGGCTTGCTTCTGGCGCTAAGCAGGGTTGGTCCTGGTCAGTCCCTGGATGGGAGACCAGATGCTGCTGGAAGTGGTGTTGGAGGGCCAGTAGGAGGCACTCTTTCCTCTGGTCTAAAAAAAGATCCCAATGCCCCAGGGCAGTGATTGGGGACACTGCCCTGTGTAGGGTACCGTCTTTCGGATGGGACGTTAAACGGGTGTCCTGACTCTCTGAGGTCATTAAAGATCCCATGGCACTTATCGTAAGAGTAGGGGTGTTAACCCCGGTGTCCTGGCTAAATTCCCAATCTGGCCCTCAAACCATCATGGTCACCTAATAATCCCCAGTTTACAATTGGCTCATTCATCCCCCTCCTCTCCCCTGTAACTATTCCCCAGGTCGTTGCTGCAAATGAGAATGTGTTCTCAGTCAATTTACCTGGTAAAATAACGGATAAATAAAAAATCATCCCAAAGTGATTGTTCTGTCTGTCCTGAGCAGATAGTTTCTACCTTTGTCTTCCTCTCACCCTCCCTCCATCCATCCCTCCTCCATTCTTCCTTACCTTTTTGTCATGGCCCAGTGTTGCCTAATAAATCTGACTGTGATGCCAGCTTTCTGTGTATACAGTCTGAATTAAAGCACTGCAAACACTTGGAAAGTTTCCTCACAAGCCAGAATGTTGAATAATGTAACGTTTGAACTTGCTCTACCGGTTGTCTGTGCGGTTGGTCCTTCGGGTCCAAAAAATATCCATAGGAATGTATTATTAAACACTGGTACTGCCGTGGAGATTTCTATCACCTTGTACACAAAACCATGTAAACCCCTGTAAGACTGGTTAGTATGCATGCATCGCGTGCGGGTCTTTATTGTGAGCGTGCCTTAGGTGATGATGAGCAAATCGTGATCGCCACATACAGAGGCAGGTGCGTTAACACTTTTCTGTGGATTTTTTGTCTCATATTTACACCCGAATAAGGACAAAATCAGAAGACGATAGGTAGAGTAAGTTCAAATGAAGGTCAGGGTCGCGAGGCCCAGCATCAGTATTTAGCCTTATCGTGTAGCCCGATCGCAGGCTACATTTTGAGTAGCCTTGGAGGGATGGGAGATGAGTAGGCTAGATGTGGCCGAAGGAAAGAGGGGGGAGAGAGAGAGAGTGCGAGCTATGGGCTTCTGGGGGATACTCATGCTGAGAAACAGGTTCACCCAACAGCACAGCAGATATTTTCAGAAAATTTCTCTTTCTTCTCATCTATGGTGTAAATGGCAGTCCGCATGTCAGCTCTCTTGCTCTCTCCTTTTTCTTTTTTCTTCTCCTGGTGTGTCAGCTGCCGGTCCTGGCCCCAGAGGAGCCCTGGGGGGGTGGTAAGGTCTGCTAGCTGACCCCCATTACCAGAAGAGGGAACAGGACATGACACTAATGACTGTCAGGTCCAGGTCATTGTGACTGTTTGTCCCCACGGCCCCTCTGACAGCTACTAGGCAGGAAGCCACAGGTACACAGCAACACAACGCTGCCTCGGCTATGACGGGGATCTTAGAGGGGTCAGATACACACTCGCATGCACGCATGTTCATATCACACATGTAGTGCACACTTTCTCTCACAACTACACTTATACTACACTCAAATGGTCTCGCTCACATGCCCACAGCCACAAAAGTACATATATTCTTACTCTCCCAGCTGTTTAACATTTATGCCTTTATGGAAGCACATATAGACATTCCCTTCTCAGTTAACTTGGACTCACTGACCCTGTCCCACATTTCAAGCATGCACCCCCTATAGCTTATGTAGAGCCCTCATGTATTGTGGACGCCTACCTTCATGCATAGACTGCTTTTCCTAGACCCAACTCTCAGCAAAACTTTAAGGTTTTAACCAAAGCACAGAGCAGCCCTGCGTTTACTAGCCTGTTATCGTGCCTGAGATCAAAGGTGAACTGTAAACAGTCCTCCACACCGAAAGCACTGCTAAGCTACTATTACATTTTAAAGTGCATCCCAAATGTTACCCTATTCCCTATTTAGTGCACTACTTTTGACCAGAGCCCTGCACTATATAAGGAATAGGGTGCCATTTGGGACGCCTAAGGAATAGGGTGCCATTTGGGACGCACACAATGTTACATTGTACACATGTAGAGTTGTTTTTTCCACAACAGGCATGTCTTACAATACACAGTCGTGTGTGAGGGAGAAACAATCCTCTGGTTCAACAGTCAATGAAAGGCCACTGATACGGCATCTCTGTTTTCTTAATGAGGAGTACAGCAGACATTTTAAGACACAAACATAGTTTTATAGAGACCTCGTGTCTCTGCTTTGATACTTTATGGAGGAGGAGGACCAGACAGTTTAGGGGGGGGTGTAAGAATGTGTGTGTGTGCTGGTTGTGTTCACGTCTTGCAGGGACACACTGAGGACGAGGCACCCAGCTGTCAGCTCTGCCACATTAGGCAGATGGAGCGCTCCACAATCTCACTGACAGGCACAAGATGGTTAGGACTGCCAGGGGGGCACACGCAAACCGGTCCGCTCAGCTGCAAACCATGCTTGCTGGTCAAATGTATGTTTTTAAGCATGAACAGGTAGCGGCGGGAGGACTGGGCCAAAGCGAACGAGCGACTAGCGATCTTCTGACATTTTAACTAATCTCTTCTATCTGGCAGTTTCTTTCACATTTCGGAGGAGATTCGCTAGAAGCTAGAATTGGCTTTTTCACATATACATCCTGTCATGTCAGATATGGTTTTCACTTGGGGTGGGACGCTGAAATGGACTCCCATTGGATTTCGATGACATTGGCTGCTCGGGGATACTGGCCATTTCCGTTCGTGGTCTCAGAAGCAGATGCATCAAGCCCTCTGGTGTTTAACAGACAGGAGGAGACATCTCATCTCACCATCCAGCCACTAAACCTGCGCCTCGTGAGCCCCCATGACATGAGTGGTATACATCTGGCCAGGAAGAAAATGGAGTGGCTTCTGCAGGTCCATTTTGACATGGTCTAGTGAGGCGTTTATTTATTTATTTTTTTAAATGAATCTAATTCCTGTTCTTTATTTGGCTCAGACCAAATATAGACGGACTCATCCAGACCATGATGACGTCCAGTAATGACACACCTCTCTGCCAGGACAGAAAGCAGAGAGGGGAACAGTGTGTACATGCCCGTGTCGTTAGGGGACATGGTGCTCTGGGCTGTGAACACACGGCACCTGCCTGTCAGTTCCTGTTGTTCGCTGGCATGTCCCATATGTCCCACCCGTCAGACGCCACATGAACTTTTCACTTGTCAATCCCAAAAGGTTAGCGCTGAAAATCCAGGAGAGATTAATTGATGGATGGATGCAAATTGATGGAGATGGATGCTTTCGTGGCCTTTTTGTGGCATGGCTTGTTGCTCGTCTTGTGTTGACTGGACCACCTTTTCTGCCCCCCACCTCCTGTCTCACCATCTCTTTGCCTTTTGCTCTATCCTTCCATCTTTCACAGCAGATCTGTTTTCCAGATCAACTTCATCACTTGTGTTGCCTAGATCCCCTCCAAACTCCTGTCTCTGCTCTTCTTCATCTCCACTGTATTCCCCCTTTCACAACAGATCTGTCTGAGGGGGAATTCTGGGCAGGCAATAAACCTCTTCAGGCTCTTTTTTTACAGGGGGTTGGCGTCTCCCCCTGAGATTCCGGTCTGCCCCTCACCTTCCCACTCCACAGCCCACATGAATCACATTAGTTCTCAATGGATGTGCCCTGCCTGATGCCTGAAAGGTGCTGGGTGGCAGGTCCGAGCACAGGTGATGGCCCACAGCTATGGCTAGCCTATCAGCCACTGGAGCACATTTGGTGGTTTTGGGGTGTCTGACAAGTAGCGATTTGTCCTTCTCACTTCATGTCAAAGATAATGCTCTGGGCTACACAAGATTCAGTCAAATGTTATGATTTTGTGTAGATTGCTGAGGATTTTTTTTATTTAATCCATTTTATTTTAAGGCTGTAACGTAACAAAATGTGGATAAACTCAAGGGGTCTGAATACTTTCCGAAGGCACTTTTCCCACATTTTGTTACGTTACAGCCTTATTTTAAAATGGATTAAATTACAAAAAATCCTCAGCAATCTACACACAACACCCCATGATGACCACCATGCTTCACCATAGGGATGGTGCCAGGTTTCCTCCAGACGTGACGCTTGGCATTAAGGCCAAAGAGTTCAATCTTGGTTTCATGAGACCATAAAATCTTGTTTCTTATGTTCTGAGAGTGCTTTGGGTGCCTTTTAGCAAACTCCAAGCGGGCTGTCGTGTGTCTTTTACTAAGGAGTGCCTTCCGTCTGGCCACTCTACCATGAAGACCTGATTGGTGGAGTGCTGCATAAATGGTTGTCCTTCTGGAAGTTTCTCCCATCTCCACAGAGGAACTCTGGAGTTCAGTCAGTGACCATCGGGTTTTTGGTCACCTCCCTGACCTAGGCCCTTCTCCCCCGATTGCTCAGTTTGGCCGGGCGGCCAGCTCTAGGAACAGTCTTGGTGGTTCCAAACTTCTTCCATTTAAGAATGATGGAGGCCACTGTGTTCTTGGGGACCTTCAATGCTACAGAAATGTTTTGGTACTCTTCCCCAGATCTGTGCCTCTACACAATCCGGTCTCGGAGCTTTACAGACAATTCCTTCGACCCCATGACTTGGTTTTTGCTCTATATATAGACAGGTGGACTCCAAGTTGTAGAAACATCAAGGATGATCAATGGAAACCGGATGCACCTGAGCTCAATTGAGTCTCATAGCAAAGGGTCTGAATACTTATGTAAATAAGGTATCTGTTTTGAATAAATTATCCAAAATGTCTAAAAACCTGTTTTTCGATTTGTCATTATGCGGTATTGTGTGTAGATTGATGAGTAAAAAATGTTATAAATTAATTTTAGAATAAGGCTGTAATGTAACAAATGGTGTAAAACGTCAAGGGGTCTGAATACTTTCCGAATCCACTGTAAATCTATTCAACACACTATCGTTCTTAGAATTTCGATTTTACAAAGAGAGTTTGTGTTAAGACATTTTAGGAGGACATGTCATTTGGCTGTAACTTAACAAAATGTGGGAAAAGTCAAGGGGTCTGAATTATTTACAAAGGCACTGTATATGTGATCATATCCAAATGTAAGCTAGGTTTGAAATTATGTTTTAGTCAAATATTATATCTGTGTGGTTTCTTGCGGTCAATTTGCAGTCCACAAATAATTTGGAATTATGTTTCGGCCCCTGACCATCCGCTCCAGAATTTTTTTGGGGCCCGCGGTTGAATCGGATTCCTGACCTAAAGACCATTTCAATGGGGGAACCGGAGTCCTGACATTTTGACCTTGCAAGGGCACGCACCATTTTTGACCAGGGTGCTAAAAGTACAGTGCAACGGAGGGAGATGAAGATAGGCTAAGTGAGCACATTTAATGTTGACAATGTTTGATAAAGTTAAAACCAGTTTGCTTATTTGTTACATTGTGGTTAAAATTATGAATGTAAATCATACTCCTAATGAATTAATCAGATGCATTTCGTGAGCTTGTCATTTTTCCAACGGACCTATAACGTTCGAAATTCATCAAAACTTAAGCATATTGAGGCTATAATAAAGTTCAGATGAGTGATTGGATTATAAGGACATAAGGTAAAGAAAACATTTCACCCTCTTGAACTGACCCACATTTTCCTGCATTCTAGAACACTTAGTGGACTAGTATTTATCGTCTGTTTAATTAGAATGTAGGTGAAATCTATTTTTAAATGCTGACCTTTTAAGGCAGGGAAAGGTCTGTAAGAAATGTGCCTTATGTTGAGACAGTGAACTACATAACTGGAAAACAAACCGAGCTGAAACAGATGGCCAAAAGTCTGGGGTGTATCGATCGACTAAATATCGACGTAACATACACAAATAAATGTTTTGCTGGTCGTAGCGTTTTGCCGGTATTCACACTAGCGATTAGTATTTTGTATCTATGCGCTCTCTTACGAAACTTTCGGTACGGTGTTGAACTACATTTTCTTTAAATCAATTAGTAATCATGTTAGAGAAGAATTGTGCGCATAGCGGGAAATATTTTTATACATTGTTCAATTGAATTTACCACAGGTGGACTGCAATCAAGTTGAAGAAACATCTCAAGGATGATCAGTGGAAACAGGATGCACCTGACCTCAATTTCGAGTCTCATAGCAAAGGGTCTGAACCTGTTTCAGGTTTGTCGTTATGGGGTGTTGTGTGTGGTGTGTGTATATTGATGATGAAAACATGTAATTTTAGAATAAGGCTGTAACATGATAAAAGTACATTATTTATACATGTTCATTTTTACAAGCAGACAGATAACAGCAAACAATACAACAATAACAGCCCCACCCTCTGGAAGAAGACAGGAAAAACAAAAACAGTGCCTTGACTGAGTAGAAAATAATCGGCACCATTTTTTAAAATTGAAATTGGACACAAAAGTCATAAATAAGTATGCTACTATGGATCAGGGTGGATTGCAGACTCTGTCATGTTGCCCATCACATGATAGATAAAACAGAAAGGGTTGCCATATCTTATCGAATGTGATGGATCTGCCAGAGATATCATGCTAAATCCTTGCCATATGAAACAGACTAATGACTTCAGCTAACCAGATTTTAAAACGGGACAAATGTTTTCTATCATTAATCTTTCAATGTCTTTGTAAGCATACCAGTCTGTCTCCTGTTGTCTGCTCTGTTTCAGCTTTCATTTGGTCTGTGGTGGCAGTATGGCAGTGTCCTGATAACCTTTCCTGTGAGGTGTCTCCATCTAACATTCCTGCTGTTTTCAGGTGGAGCTGAAGATGAAGTATAATGACCAGCACTGTAAAGCCAGGGGTCTGCTGTCAGGCTCCCGCTGGTATGAGACCATGCTGGTCATTTATGAACATTTGAACATCTTGGCCATGTTCTGTTATAATCTCCACCCGGCACAGCCAGAAGAGGACTGGCCACCCCACATATGCTCTAATTCTCTCTTTCTTTCTCTCTCTCGGAGGACCTGAGCCCTAGGACCATGCCCCAGGACTACCTGACATGATGACTCCTTGCTGTCCCTAGTCCACCTTACCGTGCTGCTGCTCCAGTTTCAACTGTTCTGCCTTATTATTATTCGACCATGCTGGTCATTTATGAACATTTGAACATCTTGGCCATGTTCTGTTATAATCTCCACCCGGCACAGCCAGAAGAGGACTGGCCACCCCACAGAGCCTGGTTCCTCTCTAGGTTTCTTCCTAGGTTTTGGCCTTTCTAGGGAGTTTTTCCTAGCCACCGTGCTTCTACACCTGCATTGCTTGCTGTTTGGGGTTTTAGGCTGGGTTTCTGTACAGCACTTTGAGATATCAGCTGATGTACGGGTCTCTTTGTGTTCTTGTTTGTTTCTCTGTCCTCGACTCATCCTATCACAGGAGGCTTCTTCCTAGCTCACAAATCAGGCTCATGATCAGTAAGCATAAAAATGTTTGATCATTTTAAAAACCAGGAGGTTACTACCTGAACTTGAACATGTTTTTACTACCACAGGTGTATTAGACACAAGAATGACTGGGGAGCCCTCATTCTGGTAGACGACCGGTTTGGGAACAACCCCAACAAATACATTTCAGGTACTGAAATGAATGATCGCAGGTTGCAGCCACTCGAGCTTGAATTACTCAAACAAACCCTCTGTCTCCGTTGCCTGACACAATGTGTAGTTTCTTATCTTGGGCACTTGGTGGTGATGCTTGTCCACAAGATAGAGGTGTGTTGTGGTTTTAACCTAGAGGATTGATAAATTAAGTGTTATTGGAAAAGTAGGAATAATTTTGTTTTTATATTTTGTTTTCCACTAACAAGATTGGTGTCTGTTTACACCAGGTCTGTACAAGTGGGTGCATAACCTTTTCAGGCACCACAACGCCTTCATCTGTGCTATGCAGTCGCTGATGACCTTCTCCAGGTGCCAACAGGGGGCAGGAGAGACCCATGGAGCAGGGAGACAGATGTTCAACAGCACCACCATCCTGTTCAGCCAGTCAATCTCTAGTGACTGTGGAAGATCTGTCCCACTGTCGGCGCAGTCCTAGCCCCAGCTCAGACAGCCTTCTCTGGGCCACGATGCACCACACTACCATACTACCACCTCTCAGGTCCCAGAGCCCCACACCCAGCTACAGGGGGTCAGGTCCTGGGTTCCCCCTATGGTCTCTGTCCCACCTGCTCTGTGGCCTCTGTCCACCATCAGCCATGGAAACACAGATGAGATGTATAGAGATGTATTACATTAGATAAATAAGTTATGTCAGGGAAGTTGGTAGATTGTCAGAGGTTTGATTGGTGCATAAAAACATATGAAAGCTTCATCCAGAGCTCTTTACGTTAACTCCTTGTATAAGTGGTTCCTAATGAGTCCATTGCATCAGTCAGTCTTCCACAAAGATCTCCCACTACCTCGACTACATGACCTCACTGCAGACCAACATCTGGTGTGTTCCTCTATCTTGTTATTCATGATGGGATGGTATATGAACAGTCCTGTCCCAGTAAAGTGGATGGGAACAGGGGAACAATGTGTGAGGCTTTTTGGATCTACTTCTCTGATAAATAAATGTAATGGAACAAGGATGTTAGGGGTGTAGAGGAGCCGATGCCGTTTCCTCCTGCAAGGGTTTCATTTGACCAATGTTCAGGATTCTTTGCTTCGGTTTCAGTCAAATCATTTTACATTTCTTCCTCTTTAGGAATGTTAAGACATGTTGATGTACAAAACGTTGTGTATATATGTTTTAGGTCTGTTTTGCTTCTGATCCTACCCTCCGCTGTTTGTTACAGCAGAACCTCTTATAGGTGTCAAGCTAAGTGAGCGTAAATGCAGCGAGATATCAGGCTTCATACGTTACCTTGGACCTCACTGAGGATGGATCCATAGAAAAACATGGGGTCTGAACCTAACGGAATGATAGTACTATGAGGTCACTGGGTTTATAAATTAAGTGGATACACTCCGTTCTAGAGCTCTAGTCTATTGTCTGTCTCGTTACTTGGGTCGCTGTAAGGCTGAGCTGTTTGGTCAATTGCGTTTTGAGGGGTGGGTGGGGGTGTCAGGAGCTGGATCAGGTGGGGGGAGTTTGTATGTGCACCAATCTGTCTCATTACTACGAGACCTTATACATGGCTGAGTGATGCTGGGTTGGTCTGAGGCAAGCAGCTTGATGAGCAGATGTTAGACTGTTGCTTTAAATAAATCACATTGACCATTGTTTGTGTTATATTGAGCGTGAGACGGTGGTGGTGATTTCTTCTCCACTGCACTGTTCTGGATAAGAGTCAGAAAGACATCCTTTGCCCACACCCCTAAACCACTAAACATGTGCAGTGTACTGTACACTAACCTAGCTGTTACGGGCCCAGCATATAGGATCCTTGAGGCCAATGTCGGCATCGTCAATGTACTTTCCCCGTTATTTTCTCACCTTTACTGTCAACACCTGATGACTGCTCCAATCAGCTCATCTGAATGTCTAAATGTATTATAAGTCTTCATACAACTGTGTTGTCTTTCCTTTCTATGGTTTCCCATAACGTGTGTATTCTCTGTGGGCACGTGACCAGAAGCAGACACAGCAACACCCCTCCGCTCATCTGAAGAGTGATCCCAAGGCCCCTCCCCCACTGTCTCCACCACCCACGTCCCCTGCACCACCTCCACCCCTGTGAGCTCCACCCACTTCAAGACCCCCCCCATCTTCCAGGCCCGGGACCCAGGCCAGCGTTGTGGTCCTCTGGTCGTCCCGCCTCGGCCTGACTCTGTGGAGGGGGAGAAGGAGAACCAGGAGAATGTAAGTCTGGATCCCCTGCCCAGGAAGGAAGGCCCATAAGGGGACGGATTGACCGGCAGCTACCCCTCCCAGCCAGGACCAGAGCCCAGACGATCCCACCCTGCTAGAGGAAGACCAGAGCATCTTCACACCTGAGATGTTTGATGATGAAGAGGATGTGGACCAAGCCTCTCCCCAGGACAGTGCATTGGACGATGACAGGGGAGGGAACTGTGCTTGCGGCCAGCCTTGCTCTATCTACCGGAACAGCCCAGGCTGTGTCTGAGGACCTGTTTGGCCCAGAGCAGGGGCACAGGAACGGTCATTACCACTGATACCCAGAGGGGCGGCGCTCTTGCTCCCTCAGCTAGTAGAGACTGTCAGTGTGAGATGGGAACAGGACAGGCAGCGAGAGTGGTGACAAGGCCCAACAGCAAGAGACCCAGAGAAAGGAGGACCAAGGTCAGGGAGAAGGACAGGAGGTGAACCAGACCCAGGGGCAGGGTCAGACCCAGGGGGGACCCAGGGCCAGAACAGGCAGCAGGACACGCAGGCTGTCCAGGTCCAGACAGAAAGCATCCTAAACTAACCAGCTAATTCTCTGTTGTCCCTCAGGTTATATCCATAGATGACTAGACACCAGTTTATAACTGTAGATGACTAGGCACAAGGGCCTGTATTCAGAGGCTCAGTAGGAGTGCTGATCTAGAATCAGTGCTTCTTTTTAAATCATTATTAAAATGATATGGACAGGGGAGACATGATCCTAGATCAGCATTCGAACTGAAACTCTTTATAAACACGGCCCAGGTTCCAGGTTATAACCATAGACTATAGACAATTAGACAGACACCAAGACGCTCAGTAAAGCCAGTTCTCAGATCATCATGCCTCATTATTTAGCGTGACAGCATGGCTGGGTCGTCTCGTCTAACCGACATTATCTGTTTAAACAGTCTGGAGCTAACGAACGTTGCACAAATTGCGATGTTAAATCTTTATTTTCCTGTAAACGCGATGGAAGCATTGTCCCGTTATGTGTTTTAATGAGATGTGTTATTTGGAGTGAGGAGAGGAGTGGGGGGTGAGGCAGCATGTCTGACTTCACACAGATAGAACTCTTCCGTTTTTACCCCAAAATTACTGTACAATCCTATGATAAAGTAATTGTCTGATGTAAACTAGAGAGGGGAGGTGTGGTGTGGGATGTGTATCGTGTGTTTAATGACTTGGGGAAACACACAAAGGCCTTTCCAGCAACACAAGAAACCTCAGAAACCCCATCATCCATTTTGAGAACAGCTCCAGGGTGACTATATATCAGTAAATATAAATAATTGTGATATGGAAAATTGATTAATAAAATCATGTTTGCTGGTTTTGGTTTGTGTTGTCAAGTTGATGTGGAAGAGTGCAGATGGGTAGATTGTATCACCTTGTATTGGCAAGGTGTACAGTGCTTTGTTTCCCCCCTCATCTATCTACACACAATACCCAATAATGACAAAGCAAAAACTGTTTTTTAGAAATGTTTGCAAAAGTATTACAAAATGGAAATATCACATTTACATAAGTATTCAGACCATTTACTCAGTACTTTGTTGAAGCACCTTTGGCAGTGATTAGAGCATCGAGTCTTTTGGGGTATGACGGAACAAGCTTGGCACACCTGTATTTGGGGAGTTTCTCCCATTCCTCTCTGTAGATCCTCTCAAGCTCTGTCAGGTTGGATGGGGAGCGTCGCTGCACAGCTATTTTCAGGTCTCCAGAGATGTTTGATTGGGTTCAAGTCCGGGCTCTGGCAGGGCCACTCAAGGACGTTCAAAAACGTAATTTTAAATTATAAATGCTGTATTTTATTTTTCTGTTATGAAACTGTAATTGACTGCCTAGTTTAAATAATATATTTTTTATTTATTTAGTTTATAATTTTTATTATTATTGTTCTTTTTTTGTATTTGACCCCCTTTTTCTCCCCAATTTCGATCTTGTCTCATCGCTGCAACTCCCCAAGGGCTCAGGAGGCAAAGGTCGAGTCATGCGTCCTCCGAAACATGACCCGCCAAACCACGCTTCTCAATACCCACCCGCTTAACCCTGAAGCCAGCCACACCAATGTGTCGGAGGAAACCAAATTCAACTGACGACTGAGCTCAGCCTGCAGGTGCTCGGACCGCCACAAGCCTCCACGGCCAGACCCTCCCCTAACCCGGACGATGCTGGGCCAATTGTGTGCCACCCTATGGGACTCCCTATCACGGCCGGTTGTGATACAGCCCGGGATCAAACCCGGGTCTGTAGTGATGCCTCTAGCACTGCGATTACCTGTTTTTATGTTTATATTTTATTAGTTGTTCTACCTGTCTGTCTTTGCTATGGTGGCGGTCATTTTCTTAATTTCTTAATTTCTGGCTTGCAGCCCTCTGCCAAAGCGAGATAGTATTGTGTTTGATGTGATATTATGGCTTCCATTAAACCTTGGTAAATATGTATTTATTGCCTCACATATACGGCTGTAATATTTGTTTACGAACAGTTAAAGCAAATGGCATATATTGTCACATACATGCTAACCGTTCCTCTTAATGGGGAAAATGTTTTAATGATGTTGTGAAGAGTAAAAGGTCATTTACAGTGTTAGGAGGATTAGTTGTGATCATGGTTTTAAGGGCCTTGTTTGGATTATTGGGGTTTACCGAAAATGAGCAATCATCCCATTGGTTAAAGAAGCTAAACTTTTGATGGAGGGAGGCAGGAACAGTGAAGTCTGGCAAATTAAGCCCCATTAGCTTGACAGGATGTTGTCTCGTTAGACCACAAACCTCCCTAACGATCCCTAACCTGTGATTGGTTGACAGAGGAGCCCAAAGTGGTCGACCGAACCATTCAATTAAAGCTCTCCTCTCTGCTCATCAGCCTCACTGTACGACAGTGCCTTAGCATCATTAGTTAATGTAATTACATGGCTGAACGTGACTGGGCATCTCGTTAACATCAGTATCAACAAGCGTGCCATGGGAGAGGGTAAGCAGATGTCCTAAAAGCATCCTAATAGGCGGTTAGTCTGTTGTTCTGTAGCACTGTAAGGTTATTGGAGTATTTACTGTGGCTTCCCTAAGTCCCTTTAATATCTCGTCATTGATTAGCTCAAGTCGGGCTTTAGATATTCTTACGAGTTTGAACAAATTAAATCAATGAGTGTGTTTATTCATGCAGTAGTCTAATTGGAATTGCATTTGTTTTGGTTCCAGGTTGATGATAATTGGAAAGTAAGTTTCTTTCCATTGTTTCAGCTTGTTTGAGATCTTTCCACTTAACAGAACACTAAACAGTATAGGGCGACTGGCATATTGACATAATTTGCTTTAATTGGCAGGTTAAGGTGCTGTGGCAAGACCCAGCCATGCATGGTAAGGGAGAGTTTGTTTCCTAGACCCAAGCTAAGAACCAGGCCCAGACCCAAGTCAGGTGCAGTCAGAGGGGCAGAGGCAGGACCAAGGCAGGGGTGCCCTTAGCACCCACCTCCAGTGTCCCAGACCAAAGACCAGGGCCTATAGGTCCATGGCAGGACAGCCAGAGTCAGATCTGCTAGTGTGGCTGGTTCAGGTCCAAGGCTGAGGAGACTGAGGGAGAGCAAGCCATCACAGGATGGAAGGACCAGGCCTCTACCAAGCCTGGGACTGAGCGTAGCCCCACTGGTCTAACAAAGGAAGGGCCTGATAGTCAGAAAGGTTACAGACATCCCGAGTGGCACAACGGTCTAAGGCACTGCAGGCGTCACTACAGACCCGGCTTCGATCCCGGGCTGTGTTGCTCCCGGCTGCGACCGGAAGACGGCGCACAATTGGTTCAGCGTCTTCTGGGTTAGGGAAGGGTTTGGCCTGCTGGGATGTCCTTGTCCCATCGCGCTCTAGCGACTCCTGCGGTTGGCCAGGCGCATGCCTGCTGACATGGTTGCCAGTTGTACAGTGTTTCCTCCAATACATTGGTACGGCTGGCTTCCGGGTTAAGCGAGCAAAATTACTCAAGCAGTGCGGCTTGGCAGGGTCGTGTTTTGGAGGACGCGTGGCTCTCGACCTTCGCCTCTCTCGAGTCCGTACGGGAGTTGCAGCGATGGGACGAGACTGTAATTACCAATTGGGGAGAAAAAGTAATAGCCCGTACGTGTCATTGAGTAATTTTGTCAGTGTGTCCTTTTTCTGTCAGTGAATTTATCAGTGCTCATTTGGAAAACAAAACCATCCATCCATTGCTTGCTCCCTCAAGGCATCAAGGTGCAGAGGAGCTGTAAGCAGGATAGAGGGGCCAACAGGGCCTCTCGGAGGATAAAGGCGAGTTAGAGGCCACTGCATAGACCATGGTTGGAGCCTAGGTATCTGAGGTAGTGATGCACATTGTTTGTGTGTAACAGGTGATACGATGCACATCATGCCAACTCAAGTCTTGACTTCCGGATGACTAATTACCAGAGACCCTGTTCCAGAGGACTGGACCGTGTACCTTAGGTGAGCTGCAGAGCACTCTGTGTGATCTGGAGAAGATAGCCAGGCTTAAATGCACCAGAGGGTGGGGGACCACAGGCCCAGCCCAGTGTCCATCTCCCACCCAGGCCCCCATGTACCCCCTACCCTACTGATGGTCCGGGGAATTGTGGCCATACAGGCCCCCCGAAGCAGTCTTCAGCCTTACAGGGACAACAACACTACAGGTAGACCTGAAATAAATCATACATCTGACTTTATCTTTCATCTTTACATTGTTGCCTAACCTACAGGAATTAGTTCATTTGTGATTTCACTGTAGGGGTTTGGAATAATACAGCCACATATGAAGAACCTGCTATTACAGACTTTCCTTGTTCAGGCTTGTTTTAGTACCTCTTTGGGGATGCCGAAAAAGAGAGGGAAGCTGTCATAGGAGCTAAACACTGCAGTCAGCAAGATGTTTCCATAGTCACAAAACCCCTGCTTCATTGATGCCATAAGTCTATGCTGGGGAGCTCCTCTTTATTTGAAGTGGGGGTGAGCGAAACCAACCTGTCTGAACGATGTCCCAACTCTGAAAGGCTCTAACCTGGATCCATCCAAATCACTGACTCGGTAGATTAGTCAGAACAAAAGAAGCCATGGTGCCTGCTAGAATCCCCTAGTCACTTTTTCCTTTGACAGTGTTGCTATCCAAGCTGAAGAATAAGAATGAATCATTCTATTTCTCTGATCCAAGCACCTTTCATCCATACATACAGTACACACTTCCTCAACAGCATTCTATAGTTCCATTGGTATATGTATTTACAGTCCCTTCAATTTAATGATCCATTTAAACTCTGTCATTATAAAACAGCAATCAGTGTCACCAGCCAAAGAGCGTTTGTACAAATTCACTTTCCCCCGGGATTATGATGTATGCCTTCCTGTGCTGAGGAGTGGGTTAATGAGTGGCTAGCTGCTCAGAGGCCTTTGATGCTTTCTCCTTGCAGGCTTTTCTGTGGGTGAAATGGAGCATTTTTTTACTTGACTTTCTCTTTCTCTTAAACACACACACATACAGCCTACAGTGCTATCTGGGACCCAGTGGCGTGCTCTGTGACGAGGCTACTACAGTGTTGAGGTTGTGCCTTCCAGAACCCCTCTGCCTCGTCTGCTGCTGTGGTGGAAGCTGAGATCCAGCACCCATGGGACCCCACCCTGGACCAGGTAAGCCTCAACCTTACAGGGAGGGACACAGCACCTTGTACTAGGTCTGGTTGGCCTCTAGCTGGTGCTCCCCATATATACACATACAAACAATTGTTGATTCCTTGAAAGCAGTTTATGCACAAGGAGATACTAAAATCCACTATTTGGGTTTGATTGGGGCAATTTCATGGTAACAGAATGATGCTGAGACTCCAATTTTTCACTTTAAAATGTATGTCAAACAAAAACCAATGACGGCAAAGTTAATCAAATCATACAATTATATACACAAGGAGTACTTTTAACAATTTCCACAGAACATTCTACAAAAACACATTTTCTTGAACAGTGCAGATGCCAAGTGTGTTTGTGCCATTATTCTGTTCCCAAAGTTTGCACAAACCATTAATATCAGCATTTTCTAACCAAAAACCAATTGAAGTCAATGTGCCCCAAATGTTTGCATCATAATCAGGACAGTAACGTAAACCTGACCATAACCTGTCTAATCAGTTCTAGGAATGAGAGGTATAACATATGTAATGACATATCTTTTGTTCTGCACTTAGAAAATAACAATGTACTATCTTCATATGTTACTGTGGGTTTGAAGTGTGGGTTCAGTAACCAATGTGCCAGATGGAGGTGGCATTGTAACCAATATCTGTCCCTCTCTTTTGTGTTCAGAAATATGCTGTAAATATTTAACTTTATGATAAAATTACCGTTATGGTACCGGTTTGTTTATAAATCAATATGTGGACACCATAGATTGAAATGTCTTGCATTGAGTGGTTGCACTGATTCTCATGGACACAGGCGTATGTCTCTACTGGGATATCCATCAACTCCTGGCTGAAGCTTACATCACTTGTTAACGCATCAGGAGAGTGTGGTTTTATCGCTGTTGATTTATAGCCAGTCATTTAAAATGATTAGGATACTGAACAAAAATATGTACGCAACATTCCACAATTTCATTGATTTTACTGAGTAACAGTTCATATAAGGAAATCAGTCAATTGAAGTACATTTATTAGGTCCTAATCTATGGATTTCACATGACTGGGCAGGGGTGCAGCCATGGGTGGGCCTGTGAGGGCATAGGCCCACCCACTTGGGAGACAGGCCCAGTCAATCAGGAGTTTTTTTTTTACCACAAAAGGCCTTTATTTAATATATTTAACTAGGCAAGTCAGTTAAGAACAAATTCTTATTTACAATGATGGCCTACCGGAGAACAGTGGCTTAACTGCCTTGTTCAGGGGCAGAACGACAGAATTTTACCTTGTTAGCTCGGGGATCCGATCCAGCCCCTTTATTACAGACAGAAATACTCTTCAGTTTGTCCCCAGCACAAGGTGCACCTGTGTCATTCTGTTTAATAAGCTTCTTGATATGCCACATCTGTCAGATGGGTGGATCATATTGACAAAGAAGAAATGTTCACTAACAGGGATGTAAGCAATTTGCGAACAACATTTTTGAGAAATATGCTTTTTGTGCATGTGGAAAAATTCTGGGATCTGTTATTTCACCTCATGAAACATGGGACCAACACTTTACATGTTGTGTTTATATTTTTGTTCAGTATAGATTGTATATAAACACTTTGTCATAGATGGACAAGATTTAATGAGATGAATGGTGAGTTTCTAACAAGTTCAGGGATGCCAAGCTAGACATCTGAGAAGTTCACAGCAATGAGATGGACGTTTTGATCAAGAGAGAACTTTAGAAAATATGCATTTTCTCAAACTCTAAATATACAAATCTTTTCTACAGTTATAAGGAAGGTGAAATCTTAGTCAGTCATTTTATAAATGGATTATACTATATTTAGAAAACATATAACTGATTTCAAGCCTTATTCATGTAGTTTTGTTAGGAAATGCATCATATAAAATAAGTAATATTTTCATGTACTTGAGCTTGTGTCCTCAAAAGTAACATATTTTACCAGAAAGGTGATGTTTGAACCTTTCTTAGATTATGCAGCATTACTATTTATTGTTTATGACCCTGTCATGATAAATAATAAATTTTGGGGATTACATGCAGTTACATTTAAGAGGTTTAAGAACAGGCCATAGGTTTGATGTCCTCACACTCCAGTACATGTGCTACTAGGCTAAAGGGCTACTGTACTGTTTTTTTTGTGGGGTTTTTTGCATATGTTCTTAGGGCAGTCCGTTTCCGTTGGTGTTTGTCACTTGTGCCTCTGTGTACACATCCCAAATGGCACCCTTTTCCCTATATAGTGCACTGCTTTAGACCAGGGCCCATTAGGTGTATATAGGGTGCAATTTGGGACTCAAACTCTGTCTCCTGCCAAGCGTCCATATGCTATGCTACGCTATGCATGGGGTAGAGTGGCGAGACATTTGGTCGAATAAATCAATACCAACAACACAACAGTGGCAGGATAATTATTTAATTACATCTCCCATAATCTGTCTGATATTGATGACGGACTGAAAACTTCTTGTCACGCTTCTCCTTGTGACTGAGTTAACAAGCCTTTATTGACCCGTCGGTAGATGCGGCTGCTGCCAGGTCTTAATCGATTGCGATGGCTTAATCACTCCTAAACTGCTTTTTTAATGGTTCAATTGAGAGATTACAGAGATGCTCCTCTGCAAAAGCTTGGAGGTGACGGCTAGCACAGTAACAATACTGTTTTTAGAACAGGATTTGAATGACTTGTTTCGGTGTAAACTGAGAGGTTATAGCTTATATTATTTCTGGTTTATTACCTGTTATGCTAATTATATAGGCTAGAGCACATGTGTCAAACTCAAGGCCCGCTAGCCAATTCAATCCGTCCCACGGGCGGTTAGGAAAAGTAAATAACAATAATCCATTAAAAAATATATAAATAAAAATCACATTGAAATTACTAAAACAAAATCAAAACTGTGTAGAAATGATAGACCTACATTTATAGTCTCTTCACTCTGTCCATCTAGATAGTCAGGGAGCATCAAATTCCAAAAGCGATGGATAGAGGACTATGATTTGCACATTTTGACACAAAGGAAATAATCTATAATAAGTCTGGCCCTCCTGACCTTGGTGAAGAGTGAATGCAGCCTGTGGGGAAAATGAGTTTGACACCCCTGGGCTAGAGGTAAGAAGACCAGGCTGTACTCTCCAGCTTTCCTCTTTCTGATCGAAAGGCTTGGCCTTGATTGACTGGTCAACTCAGGTCAGAACTAATTCGCTGCAGTGTCTCTGAAAGTTCTGTCCTGAACTGACCAAACAATAACTCTGATTATAACTGGGATGGTAGGCTAGTTGTAGAAAATTAGAAATTAAAGTTTGATTTTCTCATATGTGAATAATGTATAAACATTTCCCGCTATGCCCACAATTCTTCTCTAACATGATTACTAATTTATTTAAAGAAAATGTAGTTAAACACCGTACCGAAAGGTTTGTAAGAGAGAGCATAGATACACAAAATACTAATCGCTAGTGTGAATACCGGCAAAACGCTATGACCAGCAAAACATTTATTTGTGTATGTTACATCGATATTTAGTCGATCGATACATCGCTGTCGATCGATACACGTGTTTCAGCTCTGTTTGTTGTTCAGTGTGTCTACACGTAAAGCACATTTCTTACAGGCTGACTAAACCGCTCGTGTCGAATGCATGTCGCGTTGCAAAATACATTTTGTAATCTATATTATTCAATTATTGCACCCACACTGCTCGTGCGCGCCAATGAGCGTCTGCGTTGCCAAGGGCTAAAATAGAAGTCAGTTCTATTTCTGACCAGCCTCAGTCCAGCCTCTCCCATTTCCTCATTGGTTTATAGAAGCAGGTACCAACGTGCCATCTCCTCATTGGTTATACCCATGTGGGTGACTGAAAGATGAAGGTCGGTGGCGGTAATGCAACTAATTTATGAAAGTTGCCAATTGCAATATGAAGTCAAGAGAAGAAAAAGCCTAGAAGGAGGAGAGATGACTAGAAACGATTCGGGTTGACCGTTTGATGTGTGGATTAATTGTCGGAGTAGAGGACCTTGTGCATTTCAGGTAAAATAACTCTGTTTATATCCCAGGACAAATTAGCTAGCAACAGCAAGCTAACTAAATAGGACAAATTAGCTAGCAAGTGCAAGCTAGCTAGCTAAATTGCCATAAAGGTTTAATGCTCTTTGACCTGTCACCAAATGAATGTAATTGGTTCAGAGTTTGTTTTGATATTTTAACCTGCGTGTCGTGATCGCGTTTGGTGTGGGGGGACAAAATTTATGCACGATGGTGCACACACGCAGCTGGTTTGGGTTCCGTGTTATACAGGCCTTTCCAGTTAGCTTTAAAAGGCCAGCATTTTTTTATTTGATCTGCTTTTTAAAAAAAAATTATCTGCTCTTTCATAGATTTGACCTACATTCTAATTAAACAGATAATAAATACTAGTCCACTAAGTGTTCTAGAATGCAGGAAAATGTGGGTCAGTTCAAGAGGGTGAAATGTTTTCTTTACCTTATGTCCTTATAATCCAATCACTCATCTGAACTTTATTATAGCCTCAATATGCTTAACAGTTTTGATGAATTTCGAACGTTATAGGTGCGTTGGAAAAATGACAAGCTCACAAAATGCATCTGATTAATTCATTAGGAGTATGATTTACATTCATAATTTTAACCACAATGTAACAAATAAGCAAACTGGTTTTAACTTGAGAAAACATTGTCAACATTAAATGTGCTCACTTAGCCTATCTTCATCTCCCTCCGTTGCACTGTACTTTCTACTTTTAGCACCCTGGTCAAAAATGGTGCATGCCCTTGCAAGGTCAAAATGTCAGGACTCCGGTTCCCCCATTGAAATTGTCTTTAGGTCAGGAATCCGATTCAACCGCGGGCCCAAGAAATTCTGGAGCGGATGGTCAGGGGCCGAAACATAATTCCAAATTATTTGTGGACTGCAAATTGACCACAAGAAACCACACAGATAAAATATTTGACTAAAACATCATTTCAAACCTAGCTTACATTTGGATATGATCACATATACAGTGCCTTTGGAAATAATTCAGACCCCTTGACTTTTCCCACATTTTTGTTAAGTTAACACAAACTCTCTTTGTAAAATCGTAATTCTAAGAACGACAGTGTGTTGAATAGATTTACAGTGGATTCTAAACGTAATTCAGATCCCTTGACTTTTTCCACATTTTGTTATGTTACAGCCTTATTCTAAAATGTATTACATCTTTGTTTTTACTCATTAATCTACACACAATACTGCATAATGACAAAGCGAAAACAGGTTTTTAGACATTTTTGCTAATTTATTAAAAATAAAAAACAGATACCTTATTTACATAAGTATTCAGACCCTTTGCTATGAGACTCAAAATTGAGCTTGTGTATCCTGTTTCCATTAATCATCCTTGATCAGTTATACATTACAGTACATAGACAACAGATTTCACAACATATTAAGTGTGTGCCCTCAGGCCCCTACTCTACTACCACATATCTATTGCACAAAATCCATGTGTACGTGTGTATAGTGTTTGTATGCATGTGTCTATGCCTATGTTTGTTGCTTCACAGTCCCAACTGTTCCATAAGGTGTATTTTTAATCTGTTTTTTAAAATCACATTTTTACTGCTTGCATGTGTTACTTGATGTGAAATAGAGTTCCATGTAGTCATATCTCTGTTCTACTGTGCATCTCCCATAGTCTGTTCTAGACTTGGGGACTGTGAAGAGACCTCTTATGGAATGTCTTGTGGGGTGTGCATGGGTGTCCGAGCTGTGTGCCAGTAGTTCAAACAGACAGCTCGGTTTAGGTTTGCTACATTGTCAAGGCTGGCAGTGTGCCTCAAAACATTGCAATCAAAAATGGCATTCCACTGAATGATCCACCCAGACCTGATGAGCCCATGCCTGACAGGGAGTGTTTCCCACTACCCGTAGCCCTGGCACTGAGGACAAGGGTCAATATCATACAACGGTTTTAGGTATCTGTTCTTCCAAATATTGTAATCAAGTCGACAAAAAAACACATTTACATTGCACCAGAATATGTCTCATGTTTGACACAGTCAACAAGTTCTTTCAATGATTGATTTCTCAGGCCGTTACATACATCCTCCAGCTGCTGATTGAGTCCAAGAATTGATGTGTTGATCTCTTCTTGTTGTTTTAGGACTGCGTTAGTCAAAACATGTGGTGCAGCTGAAGCACCTACCACAAGCTCCCCTTCTGTATGTGGCAGGGTCTACAGTCAATCACGGACTACAGGAAGAAACCCAGCCCAGTCACGGACCAGGATGTCTTGCTCCCAGGCAGACTAAATAACTTTTTTGCCCGCTTTGAGGACAATACAGTGCCACTGACACGGCCTGCAACGGAATCATGCGGTCTCTCCTTCACTGCAGCCGAAGTGAGTAAGTCATTTAAACGTGTTAACCCTCGCAAGGCTGCAGGCCCAGACGGCATCCCCAGCCGCGCCCTCAGAGCATGCGCAGACCAGCTGGCCGGTGTGTTTACGGACATATTCAACCAATCCCTATACCAGTCTGCTGTTCCCACATGCTTCAAGAGGGCCACCATTGTTCCTGTTCCCAAGAAAGCTAAGGTAACTGAGCTAAACGACTACCGCCCCGTAGCACTCACATCCGTCATCATGAAGTGCTTTGAGAGACTAGTCAAGGACCATATCACCTCCACCCTACCTGACACCCTTGACCCACTCCAATTTGCTTACCGCCCAAATAGGTCCACAGACGATGCAATCTCAACCACACTGCACACTGCCCTAACCCATCTGGACAAGAGGAATACCTATGTGAGAATGCTGTTCATCGACTACAGCTCGGCATTCAACACCATAGTACCCTCCAAGCTCGTCATCAAGCTCGAGACCCTGGGTCTCGACCCCACCCTGTGCAACTGGGTACTGGACTTCCTGACGGGCCGCCCCAGGTGGTGAGGGTAGGCAACAACATCTCCTCCCCGCTGATCCTCAACACTGGGGCCCCACAAGGGTGCGTTCTGAGCCCCCTCCTGTACTCCCTGTTCACCCACGACTGCGTGGCCATGCACGCTCCAACTCAATCATCAAGTTTGCGGACGACACAACAGTGGTAGGCTTGATTACCAACAACGACGAGACGGCCTACAGGGAGGAGGTGAGGGCCCTCGGAGTGTGGTGTCAGGAAAATAACCTCACACTCAACGTCAACAAAACTAAGGAGATGATTGTGGACTTCAGGAAACAGCAGAGGGAACACCCCCTCATCCACATCGATGGAACAGTAGTGGAGAGGGTAGCAAGTTTTAAGTTCCTCGGCATACACATCACAGACAAACTGAATTGGTCCACTCACACAGACAGCATCGTGAGGAAGGCGCAGCAGCGCCTCTTCAACCTCAGGAGGCTGAAGAAATTCGGCTTGTCACCAAAAGCACTCACAAACTTCTACAGATGCACAATCGAGAGCATCCTGGCGGGCTGTATCACCGCCTGGTATGGCAACTGCACCGCCCTCAACCGTAAGGCTCTCCAGAGGGTAGTGAGGTCTGCACAACGCATCACCGGGGGCAAACTACCTGCCCTCCAGGACACCTACACCACCCGATGCTACAGGAAGGCCATAAAGATCATCAAGGACATCAACCACCCGAGCCACTGCCTGTTCACCCCGCTGTCATCCAGAAGGCGAGGTCAGTACAGGTGCATCAAAGCTGGGACCGAGAGACTGAAAAACAGCTTCTATCTCAAGGCCATCAGACTGTTAAACAGCCACCACTAACATTGAGTGGCTACTGCCAACACACTGTCAATGACACTGACTCTACTCCAGCCACTTTAATCATGGGAATTGATGGGAAATTATGTAAATATATCACTAGCCACTTTAAACAATGCTACCTTATATAATGTTACTTACCCTACATTGTTCATCTCATATGCATACGTTGATACTGTACTCTATATCATCGACTGCATCCTTATGTAATACATGTATCACTAGCCACTTTAACTATGCCACTTGGTTTACATACTTATCTCATATGTATATACTGTACTCGATATCATCTACTGTATCTTGCCTATGCTGCTCTGTACCATCACTCATTCATATATCCTTATGTACATATTCTTTATCCCCTTACACTGTGTATAAGACAGTAGTTTTTTTTTGGAATTGTTAGTTAGATTACTTGCTCGTTATTACTGCATTGTCGGAACTAGAAGCACAAGCATTTCGCTACACTCGCATTAACATCTGCTAACCATGTGTATGTGACAAATAAAATTTGATTTGATTTGATTTTTTCTGGTAGGCCTGGGAATGAGTTTTTGTTGTTATTTATTAATGTTTTTTACCTTTTATTTAACTAGGCAAGTTAGTTTAAGAACAAATTCTTATTTTGAATGATGGTCTAGGAACAGTGGGTTAACTGCCTTATTCAGGGGCAGAATGGCAGATTTTTACCTTGTCAGCTCAGGGATTCGATCTAGCAACCTTTCAGTTACAAGTCCAACGCTCTAACCACTAGGCTACCTGCCGCTCATTATATTTATTTCGTTCTATATATTTGTTATATTTATTGTCAAGAAAAATGATTTAGGTGTGGTCCATGTCTGAATATGGTTGTGAAATTAAAGCTTGACTTACCATCAGTTGGTGTGTCTGATATTCCTTCAGGGTCTCGGCGAGGGTCCTCAGTATCACCATCACAAATGATGCCAGACACTGAGGTCTCTCCAATTATGCTGCCAATGCACAGGTCCATAGCAGACAGTGAAGAGTCACTCTGCCCTCCTACGGTTGCACTTATATCCCTTTTGTGGATCATCATGTTTTTGTTGTTGAATATGATTTTAAATCAAACCATTTATTTTTAATTTCATTAACTGTTCTTCACTCAAGTGAGGCAGATTTTCCCACAGCTCTAACTTGCTCCCAGGATTGCTGAGTGCTCAAACGTATGGCTTGTTTTGCTTCCACTTCGGTGATCAAAAGTTATATTTCTGTGTCCGAAAAGTATTTTTTTCTTCTTTGATTTCTCCATGTTGGCTGACAGAAATGTGACATTTCTTGCAGCTTCAAAGGGAAGGTTTGTGAGCAGAAATGGTCATTTAGGGAGGTTCTTTATGTAAATGAGACTGTACGTGCACTAGCACAGTGTTTTAGAATGTCTGATTTATCAAAGCAAAATACTCACAGGTGTGTGTTAGTCAAGCGTACCAGCAATTGATAAATACCAACTTTTTTTGTACTTGCGAACATTCTACATTTTCTTTGAGTTCCTTTAGAAGCTTTTCTATGCAACATTGATAAATGAGGGGCCCCGGGGAAATCCTGATTCTACCTGGATTTCATTGGAGAGGCTTCCATTAAAGAACACCCACCCTTAGACATGTAACTCTTTACACCCCCTGCTATATTGTGGATAAAGCCATAACGCATACAATTTTACAGCAACAGACTATGATTGATAATGTCAAAGCCGCACTGAAGTCTAACAAAACAGCCCTTGCAATCTTTTTATCATCAATTTCGCTCAGCCAGTCACCAGTCATTTGTGTAAGTGCTGTGCTTGTTGAATGTCCTTCCCTATAAGCGTGCTGATTGTCTGACAATTTGTTTACTGTAAAATAGCATTGTATCTGGTCAAACACACATTTTTCCAGATGTTTACAAAGGGTTGGTAACTAGATTTTGTTTTTTAAATTGAACTGTTATTTAACTAGACAAGTCAAATTCTTATTTACAATGACTGCATACCCCGGACTACACTGGGCCAATTTTGCACTGCCCTATGGGACTCCCAATCATGGCCGGATGTGATGCAGCCTGGATTCGAACCAGGGACTGTAGTGACACCTCTTGCACTGAGCTACAGTGCCTTAGATCGCTGCGCCACTCGGAAGCCCCACAAGTTGATTGGTTGGCTATTTGAGTCAGTAAAGGGGTCTTTACTATCCTTAGGTAGGGGAATAACTTTTACTTCCCTCCAGGCCTGAGTGAACACACTTTCTAGGAGGCTTAAGTTAAAGATGTGGCAATATCGTCCGCTATTATCTTAATTAATGAAGTAATTTTTGTTACAAGTTGTCATACCCCGGTGACTTGTCATTGATAGACAATTGTTTTCAGTTCTTCCACACTTCATGGAATTCTAAATTAAAATGCTTGTCTTTCAGAATTTGGTCAGATCTACTTGGATGTACAGTGTCAGAATTTGTTGCTGGCATGTCAAACCTAAGAAAAAAATCATTAAAGAAGTTGGCAATATCAGTGGGTTTTGTAATGAATGAGCCATCTGATTGAATGATGGAGCGAAATGAGCCGTTTTGCCCAAAATTTCATTGAAGGTGCTACAAAGCTTTTTACTATCATTCTTTGTTTTATGGTGTTTCTTTATTATTAATTTTAGTCACATGATTGATTTCTCAATTTGCAGTATGTTTGCCAATCGCTTGTACAGCCAGACCTATTTAGCATTTTTTGCCTCATCCCTCTAGTCATTTTATTCATGGGTCCATGCTTATTAGTAACTAGGTTAAGCAATCTCATAGATGTGTCAAGTGCAGCATCTGGTTGCTCCTCATTAAACGCCACGGACCAACAAATATTCTTTACATCCACAACATAGGAATCACTACAAAACTTATTGTATGACCTCTTATACACTATATTAGGCCCAGCCTTTGGAACTTTGGATTTCCTTGATATGGCTACTATATTGTGATCACTACATCCGATGGTTCTGGATACTGCTTTTAAACACATTTCTGCAGCGTTAGTAAAGATGTGATCAATACATGTTGATGAGTTAATTCCTGTGCTGTTTGTAACTACCCCAGTAGGTTGACTGATAACCTGAACCAGTGATGAGCCTGATGAAAGCCAGTCAATATTTAAATGACCCAGATAATATACCTATCTTGATATCACATACATTATCAAGCGTTTCACACATTATCCAGGTACTGACTGTTAGCACTTGCTGGTCTATAGCATCTTCCCACCAGAATGGGCTTTAGGTGAGGCAGATGAACCTGTAGCCATATTATTTCAACGGTATTTAACATGAGATCCTCTCTAAGCTTTACATGAATGTGGTTCTGAATATAAACAGCCACACCTCCACCTTTGGCATTTGTCTTTTCTGTAGATCTTATAACCAAGTATTGCTACCACTATTATCTAAGTGCTTTTCAGAGACTATCAGAATATGAATGTCATCTGTTACTAGCAAATTATTGATTTAATGAACCTTGTTTCTTAAGATGCATATGTGACCAACTGCTTCGATTTGGTCTTGTGTAGCAAAATTTGAAATTGTTTTTTTTTACATTGGATAAAAGTAGAGACTCAGAGCTATAAAATTGTATATCGTACACTGCAGTTGAGGAACAATGGGAAAGTATTTCTGCTTTATATGTTAATAAACGTGTAACCCCCACTTTTGAGAAAATGGCCCTTGAATGTTTTGGTACACCTACTGGAGAGCTCTTGTCTACACCCTTGCAGCATCATTCACACCCTCTTAAGCCTTAGTCCCACACATCCCTTTAAGGATTCAAATGTGAGGCGCTGTGGTAAACACATGCTATAGCAAATAAAATCTAAGTTTATTTGTCACATGAACAGGATACAGAAGGTGTAAATAGTACTTGCATAGTGGCAATATCAAAGACCGAAAGTGTCCAAATAAAAATATTTTGGAGTTTGTCAAAAGGCACCTAAAGGACTCTCAGACCATGAGAAACAAGATTCACTTGCCTGATGAAACCAAGATTGAAGTCTTTGGCCTGAAAGCCAAGAGTCACGTCTGGAGGAAACCTGGCACCACCCCTACAGTGAAGCATGGTGGTGGCAGCATCATGCTGTGGGGATGTTTTTCAGCGGCAGGGACTGGGAGACTAGTCAGGATCGAGAGAAAGATGAACGGAGCAAAGTACAGAGATCCTTGATGAAAACCTGCTCCAGAGCACTCAAGACCTTAGACTAGGGAGAAGGTTCACCTTCCAACAGGACAATGACCCTAAGCACACAACTAAGGCGATGCAGGAGTGGCTTTGGGACAAGTCTATATGAATGTCCTTGAGTGGCCCAACCAGAGCCCGGTCTTGAACCCGATCAAACATCTCTTGAGACCTGAAAATAGCTGTGCAGCAACGCTCCCCATCCAACCTGACAGAGCTTGAGAGGCTCTGCAGAGAAGAATGGGAGAAACACCTCATACAGGTGTGCCAAACTTGTAGTGTCATACACAAGAAGACTCAAGGCTGTAATCGCTGCCGAAGGTGCTACAACAAGGGTCTGAATACTTATGTAAATGTGATATTTCATTTTTTAAATTTGTAATACATTTGCAGACCTTTCTAAAAACCTGTCTTTGCTTTGTCATTATTGGGTATTGTGTGTAGATTGAGAAATATATATATATATATTTTCATCCATTTTAGAATAAGGCTGTAATGTAACAAAATTAGGAAAGTCAAGGGGTCTGAATACTTTCCCGAATGCACTGTATTTAGGGAAAGTCAAGGACGAGGGACATGGCTGAAAATGGCAGAGTAATAAAATCTTCTATTCATATGACTGGAACACTCCACCCAGCATGTTCATGTTTGCTTGGCATCGGCAACCTCTTGTCATTTTGACATGTTAATCCGTTTTACCAAGTTAAGTAGAAGTTACTCCATATGGCGACTGAGTGCGTGTATGTGTGTTTTATTCCTGTCATTGGTGTGATGCTGATTGGCATCTGTTGCGTTTTCATCTTCACACCAATGACACCTCCCAGTAGCTGCCCCACGCCAAATCATAACTGGTGTAGCTGCTGTGTGACACACACATTAAATAATGACTCATTACATCGCAATAATTAACAGGGCTCGAACACGCCAAGAGTGTTTTCTTAATGTGCTTTGTTACAGCAGAAATGAGAGACTGGCAGCTTGCCACTGGTGGTGATTCAGTTGCAACGACCAGGCAGGATCATTTCTCAGTCCTAATAAAAGACCCAGGTCCTAAACGGCACTCTATTTTCTGTCAGGGCAAACCCAATAGGCTTTATTTATATATCATTTTCACTCTTGGACATAAAATCACCAGGAAATCTCAAAGTGATTTTAATTAAGGAAATCTGTTCCCAAGTATTCCCACTGATAAATAGAATGGCATATAAACTCAACAAAAAAAGAAACGTCCTCTCACTGTCAACTGTGTTTATTTTCAGCAAATTTAACATGTGTAAATATTTGTATGAACATAAGATTCAACCACTGAGACACAAACTGAACAAGTTCCACAGAAATGGAATAATGTGTCCCTGAACAAAGGGGGGGTCAAAATCAAAAGTAACAGTCAGTATCTGGTGTGGCCACCAGCTGCATTAAGTACTGCAGTGCATCTCCTCCTCATGGACTGCACCAGATTTGCCAGTTCTTGCAGTGAGATGTTACCCCACTCTTCCACGAAGGCACCTGCAAGTTCCCGGACATTTCTGGGGGGAATGTCCCTAGCCCTCACCCTCCGATCCAACAGGTCCCAGAAGTGCTCAATGGGATTGAGATCCGGGCTCTTTGCTGGCCATGGCAGAACACTGACATTCCTGTCTTGCAGGAAATCACGCACAGAACGAGCAGTATGGCTGGAGGCATTGTCATGCTGGGGGGTCATGTCAGGATGAGCCTGCAGGGAGGGTACCACATGAGGGAGGAGGATGTCTTCCCTGTAACGCACAGCGTTGAGATTGTCTGCAATGACAACAAGCTCAGTCCGATGATGCTGTGACACACTGCCCCAGACCATGACAGACCCTCCACCTCCAAATCGAACCCACTCCAAAGTACAGGCCTCGGTGTAACGCACATTCCTTCGACGACAAACACGAATCCGATCATCACCCCTGGTGAGACAAAACCGCGACTTGTCAGTGAAGAGCACTTTTTGCCAGTCCTGTCTGGTCCAGCGACTGTGGGTTTGTGCCCATAGGCGACCTTTTTGCCGGTGATGTCTGGTGAGGACCTGCCTTACAACAGGCCTACAAGTCCTCAGTCCAGCCTCTCTCAGCCTATTGCGGACAGTGTGAGCACTGATGGAAGGATTGCGCGTTCCTGGTGTAACTTGGGCAGTTGTTGTTGCCATCCTGTACCTGTCCCACAGGTGTGATGTTCGGATGTACCGATCCTGGGCAGGTGTTGTTACACGTGGTCTGCCACTGCGAGGACGATCAGCTGTCCGTCCTATCTCCCTGTAGCGCTGTCTTAGGCATCTCACAGTACAGACATAGCAATTTATTGCAGCATGCCTAAGGCACATTCACGCAGATGAGCAGGGACCCTGGGCATCTTACTTTTGGTGTTTTTCAGAGTCAGTAGAAAGTCATCTTTGTGTCCTAAGTTTTCAAAACTGTGACCTTAATTGCCTACCATCTGTAATCTGTTAGGGTCTTAACGACCGTTCCACAGGTGCATGTTCATTAATTGATTATGGTTTATTGAACAAGCATGGGAAACAGTGTTTAAACCCTATCCAATGAGGATCTGTGAAGTTATTTGGATTTTTTAAAACAAATTATCTTTGTAAGACAGTGTCCTGGAAAAAGGGACATTTCTTTTTTTGCTGAGTTTAAAAAAATATATTTTATTTTTTACCCACTTTTCTCCCCAATTTTGTGGTATCCAATAGTTAGTAGTTACTATCTTGTCTCATCGCTACAACTCCCGTATCGGCTCGGGAGAGACTAAGGTCGAAAGCAATGCGTCCTCCGAAACACAACCCAACCAAGCCGTACTGCTTCTTAACACAGCGCGCATCCAACCCGGAAGCCAGCCGCACCAATGTGTCGGAGGAAACACTGTGCACTGCGCCCGGCCCGCCACAGGAGTCGCTGTGCGCGATGAGACAAGGATATCCTTACCGGCCAAACCCTCCCTAACCCGGACGACGCTAGGCCAATATTGAACATTTTAGCGGCCTTTTAAGCATTCTAAGTACAGTTAAATAGTTAGACCGCTGCATCCATGTGTGTGTGTTAAGGCACTGCATCTCAGTGCTAGAATATGATGGTTTTGCGCCGTTATTGACTTGATAAATACAGACTCTGTATGATTTGGAAATGTTGGAACTTGGCCACGACGACAGTTTCTAAAAGAAAGCACAATGGTAAATTTGATCTCATTTCTGTGTAGAGGTGTAGGGAGAATGTTTTGATATTGAACGGTGACTTTTTCAAACTAAACATGCGTGTGCCAAACACTGGTCATGCATTCTGCAATTAAATGCTACAGCCCACATGTCTATGCAAAAACAAACTATTGTTCAATGTTACATTTTTCGATATGATTGTTTTTCTGTCTCCTGCTTTGGTACAGGCTCTGAGATTTAATATGCTGATGTCACGCTTCTATCACACAGCAGTACTGTAAATATTTTTAATAGGATACTGGTCTATTTACTTTCAATCAGGCTTGAATGAATAAATGGTCATATTTGTTGTATAGTAGCAGGAATAAAACAATGTTAGAAAAGGAGAGACTTATCCTGCATTATGATTTATAAAATGAAATAAACATATTAGCTTAGGCATACAAGCCCAGTTATGGGATCTGCTTGCCAACAGCAAATGCATACATTTTTAAATGTAAGTTTTATTTTTTATTACCATTGAATTTCTTCCATGCGTGTCAACAAAGACCTACATTTCCCCAAAATAACAGTATTTACTTGCAATACAATTCTTCAACCACTAGAAGTTGTGTGTACTCATGGTTTGAGGTGTTTGTGGAAATACGCCCAATACGCCCATTCCCATCAAGATCAAATTTGATAAATCCCAACCTTTGGAGGAAAACTGGAGCACACAAGGTTGACTTTTTTTTGTGCGTACGCACCTTTTGATAAATGAGGCCCCAGGTGTGGAATAATCTGTTTTATTAAAGGTGGCTAATCCATGTAATCTGTCTGTTATAGCTACTTGACATGGCGTGGCCTGCGTCCAGGTTTTTACAGCCAGAAAACAGAATAAAAAAGCTTATCGGCTGTAGAAAATAAGATTGGGGATTTAGACTGGTAATCTTCTATCAATGGTCTTGTGACCAAAGACAAAAGATAAGATAGGATAAAGAATATGGTTGGTTGGATTCAATGCTCCATTTTTTTAATGTGTTTGCTTGGTAAAAACAACAGTATTGTAGAACTAACCACAGACACTTTTTTCATGTCAGAGAAAATTCAGAGCTTTCCTGTTTTATTGAAATTAAATAGAGCATATTGTAGAATAAATAGAATATCTAATAAAATAACAGACAAAATAGTTAAGTAGTTTATTGGATAATTGTGGACCTTGTCTGTGTGAATGCCCCTGGATAAGCCTACCATACAGGAGTAAGGTGGCTGAGGATGGATTAATGCCCATTCATATTGCTCTCCTGCTGTCTCAGGAAACAAACTATGCATCAAGTTTTTTAGATTAAGGATCCTCCTTAGCTGAAAAATGGTAGTCGCAATCACACTTATCTTATTAGTGAGCTTACGGAGTAAACACCCTAAGAGGAGCCCAAACAGAGGATGTCTATACCAAGATCAGGCTACTTATGAAATGGCATAGGCAGATTAGGTGTCTAATTCCATGGAATCTCTAATATAAATCTTGGGATTATTAGGGTTTATTGGCCCATGGGCTTCAAACCTATGACCCAAGCCAAGATCTGGCGGCTCTGGCAGCTGTGCATGCAGACAGATTGCAAAAGGCCCTTAACAACTTAGAGATGATGATGATCCACCCCCACAGATCCAGATCAGCCACTTATTATAAATTACACCATTTTCATTGGCCGACCAGGACAATGTGAAACACCAGACATGTTTTCAGAATTTTCCCAATTAGTTAGGGAAAGCAAATGTATGAGTTTTTTCCACACTAAGGACCAGCAGTTACAATTCAAAGTTAGCCTGTTTTTGTATCAAACTAATTTTCTAAATTAAAAGTTGACTCAACATTTTCTCTAGCAGCAGAAAACAGAATTTAGTTGCGGATTTGACGATTGATTGAAGATTATCAGTCTAATTCCAGTCTAAATCTTTTTCAGCCAATAAGCGTTTTAATTCTGTTCTATGGGGGAGTAAAAACCTGGATCCACGCCGTGTCAATATGTCAGTATAACAGAAAGATTTACAGACAGCCAGTATAACAGACAGATTAGACAGTGTATCAGCCACTTATAATTAGACATATTTGACAACGTGAAACAACTGTTTTCACAATAAATTCCAGATCTTTTAATCCAAATTTGAAGCCAAAAACCCTCCAATAACACCTTTGTCGAAATGCAATCGTTTAAGTCTGACACAGCAATTTTAGATATCAGTAGCCTGCTTTTCTCGACCATTCATTGTTACCCAGATAGAGGTCCCTGAGACAGAAGTCTGCTGAATAACTCTACTCTACTAGCATTTGGCTGGTAATTGATTGGTCTTTATTATGAGCTGAATAGTGAACTATCATCTCCTACCATTCAATCAGTACTATTAATCGACTCATTGGAGAGAATGGAGAGTTAATTTACTCTACCCTTAATCAATCTTAATAAATCAATAGGATTGACCTGTTTAAGTGGCTTGGTTGGTTCTGGGTACACTTTCTCACTCTTCTGTAGACGCTGTACATACTGTGTCTTTGGAATGACAGCATCAAAAAGGCAAATTCATTACGATTCATTCATATAATTGTGTGGATAAAATTTCAGCTATATATGATGCATTCAGTGCCTGAAGAAAGTATTCACAACCACTAACTTTTTCCACATTTTGTGTTACAGCCTGAATTTAAAATTAATAAAATAGAGATCTTGTGTCACTGGCCTACACATAATACCCCATAGTGTCAAAGAGAAATTATGTTTTTTATTTTTTATTTTACAAATTAATTAAAAATGAAAAGCTGAAATGTCTTGAGTCAATAAGTATTCAATCCCTTTGTTATGGCAAGCCTAAATAAGTTCAGGAGTATAAATGTGCTTAACAAGTCACATAATAATTTTCATGGACTCACTCTGTGTGCAATAATAGTGTTTAACATGATTTTTGAATGACTACCTCATCTCTGTACCACACACATATATATAATATGTAAAGTCCCTCAGTTGAGCAGTGAATTTCAAACACAGATTCAACCACAAAGACCAGGGAGGGTTTCCAATGCCTCAAAAAGAAGGGCACCTATTGGTAGATAACATTTTTATTTATTTAAGCAAACATTGAATATCCATTGGAGCATGGTAAAGTTACTCATTACACTTTGGATGGTGTATAAATACACCCAGTCACTACAAAAATAGTCATCCTTCCTAACTCAGTTGCCGGAGAGGAAGGATTTCACTATGAGGCCAATGGGGACTTTTTAAAACAGTCACAGAGTTTAAAGGCTGTGATAGGAGAAAACTGAGGATGGATCAACAACATTGTAGTTACTCCACAATACTGACCTAATTGAAACAGGGAAAAGAAGGAAAAAAAATATTCCAAAACATTCCAAAATATGCATCCTGTTTGCAATTAACTTTTTGTCCTGAATACAAAGACTTATCTTTGGGGCAAAGTACTGAGTTACCACTCTTCATATTTTCAAGGATAGCGGAGGCTGTGTCATGTTATAGGTATACTTGTAATCATTAAGGATTGGGTAGTTTTTCAGGATAAAAAATAAACTGAATGGAGCTAAGCACATGCAAAATCCTAGAGGAAAACCTGGTTGTCTTTGTAACCAATTTCTGTGTTCATGCAAGTGGCTGACTACACAAATCCTCACTTATCAGTAGCTGCTATTTGGCAGTATGCCCAGACCTTGTTTTGAGAACAAACTAAAGATGTCTCAGCTTAGAGATGAGAAGACTCGTGAGGTGTTGGTCTGTCACATGTTATGAAATGTATTGGTCGGTCACATGAATTACACAAAAAGGCAATGATTCATTAATTATGCTAAATCATGCTAATATAACGTGTCTGTGTATGCCGTATGTAAGACAACAGCTGGGCCTGCCCAGGGAGAGCTCCTGAATGACGTGTACTATGGTGCATTGAGTTGGTTTGTAACCTCTCCAGCGCGCTGACAATAAACAATTATTCATTTAAGATTGACTTTGTGTGTCCCTATGTAAGAATTTCCACGACATCTTCTTTCCACCAGACACTGGGACATATATTCACCTTTCAGCAGGACAGTAATCTAAACACAAGGCCAAATCTGCACTGGAGTTGCTTACCAGGAAGACAGTGAATGTTGGCCAAGTTACAGTTTTGACTTAAATCTGCTTGAAAATCTATGGCAAGACTTGAAGAGGGTTGTCTAGCAATGATCAACAACCAATTTGACAGAGCTTGATACATTTTGAAAAGAGTAATCAGAAAATATTATACCATCCAGGTGTGGAAAGCTCTTGGAGACTTACCCAGAAAGACTCAAAGCTGTAATCGCTGCCAAAGGTGATTCTACAAAGTATTAAATCAGTGGTGTGAATACTTTAGTAAATTATTTTCTCTCTGCATTGTTGAGAAGGGCATGTAGTTAAGCATTTCACTGTTAGTTCACACCTGTTGTTTACGAAGCTTGTGACAAATAAAAATGGATTTGATTCCTCAGTATCAGATCATTTAGAATGGAAAATTATTGTGTTCATGAAACAATTGTTAGTGTATCGAATTGAACAGAATCGCATTGCATCGATTTGTTTCACTAATCAAACTGAATCATTTCAAACTAAAAGTATCCTTCCTGTATCGTATCAGAGCCCATGTATCTAGATGCTTATCGAATCGTTCTTTTAAGGGTGATGCACATCCCTAGTGGCTAGTATTATAGAGAAACAAAACATTTTGGTTTAATTTATTCATCAAGAAGGAACCAATAGGCTACATAACTTTATCAAATAAATTTTCAAACAACCTCAATCCCATCACTGGCAGCTAAAATCAAATCAAACGCTGTGTGTCACTCTAAACTCTCTCCTCCTCCACTGCCGATGTGGCACGCACCAGAATATTTAGCGTCCTGCCTAGGCATCTATAGGGGGGTACACTTTGCCTGGTCCAGTTACTATGCCCCCTCTGCAAAATACTGCTGACAGATCTTTTTATGAAGAATAATGGTATAACGTGGGCTTAAAAATTAGGGTTAGTAGTTACTGTAACATTTTTGAAAATGTTTAAAACGAGGCAGATCTGAGAGGGCATGTGTCTTTTGGCCCCCTATGTCCATGATGCCACTGAGTATATGGATGTGTATGTGAGGGTGAATTTGATCTTGGTGAATAGAATCAGATTCAAACAAATAGCAGGAAGCTTTGAATACATGATGCCAGCTATGCAGTAGGGTGTCAAATAAAAAAAAAATCTCATATTTCTCAACAAAAAAAACAATGGTCCGAACCGCATGTCTCTATCACAATCTGTTCAAAAGTTACTGGAGTATTTACCCTTGTAGGATGACCAGAATTAGGGTGACTAAATCCATGGAGGCCAGAGAAAGAAAGTGGTCAAAAATCTGGAAAATCGCATCAGCTTGGCTGGATTCTGTTCAAGAATTAAGGCTACCGGCTAACATTTCTGTTGAGATTGTCATCTCAAATCCGCAGGACATAAAACAATAGATGTAAAATGGATATCGATTTTGAGACATGACATGTACAGTATTTTCATATTTTAGTATACAATGTTCATATTAATTTGAAATATCAGTTATTTTTCTAAGATTTCTCAAAAATACAAGTGTATCTTTGTGAAATGTCAATGGAGCACTGAGCGCATAACAAGCTTTTTATTTTCAAAGCCTTTTACATTCAGCTCGTGTCATGCAAATTTTTATTTTTATGACCCTCGTAAAGAACTTTTGAAGACAACCACAAAATGTAAAATCCTAAAATATTGTTAGGAGAAACCTGCACCGCTATGACAACAGAGAACGGTGCTTATTATCGGATGTATTAAGTCATGAAATCGGACTTTTTTGCTATAATGCTTATGATATGTTGGAGAAAGATCCCACTGAACAATTTAGAACATGAATAATCATATTTGTCTTGGTAAAAGGTATTTCACCAGCAAAGTGTGCTTTCAGTTTACATTCAGTTTTATTATGCTTTATGAATTTGCTCTTTAATGAGGAATTCATACTATGAACCTCAGCATTTAATCTCTGGCATTTTCTAGAATCTAGATTACATAAATTATGTAATTATTATTAGCTGTTAATAAAGAGTTTATTTGTGTAATCGATTAGTTGACTCCCTGGGAGAAAGGCTGCATTAACTTAATGGGTGTTAACTTGATTGAGTGCTTGAATTGATAGAACTCATTCTAGATTAGAACTCGAACTCGTTCGTAATAAAACAGCTAGGCCTTTATTCTTCTGAGGCTATGCTCGACCAAAGCACCAAAATGCCTCTCCTCGCTCTTCTTCTCTTTCTTCTTAGCTGGATATTTCCCGTTATCCAAAATTATGGGTTCTCGTAAACCAGTCTCTCTAAACCCATTTCTCCAAAACATTTGCTTTTGATTAGAAGACGAAGGGTTTTGGGTGTAAGACCCTATGTACTTTGATTTCATTCAGGGATAGAGTATGTTACCACTGTTGCTAGGGTGCATTGAAATATAAGTACCCAGAAAGCTCTCTGATAGTCCCCCTATAAGCCTGGGCTCTGACTCCTGTGTTTTAGGAGGGAGGGAGAACAGTGAAGACATTTTGATGGCAAACACACACACACATCCTTCCCTGCTCCCTGTAAGGTGGTAAATTACCAGGTGCCAAAAGGTCTGGCTTGGTGGTGAAGATGGCAGGAGTCCCAGCAGATATCACAGGTGAATTTACGTCTCTGCTTCAGAGGATCTCAGACCTGAGCCTGTCTGTAAATCAGAACCATTAAAGTATCATTACGTCCCAAATGGCGCCCTATTCCCGGATATAGTGCACTACTTCTATGTACCTGTCTGTCTGGGAGAAGGGTTTTTTGTACAAAAAATATAAACGCAACATGCAAAATGTTGCTCCCATGTTTCATGAGGTGAAATAAAAGATCCCAGAAATGTTCCATATGCACAAAAATTCCTCTCCCTTCTCTTCTATAGAACCCAATTGAGAATTCAAAGCTTAATTTAAACATACACAGACTCTTGTGTTGGTGGTCCAGGCTAATGTAAATATTAGAAGTGGTGAAGCGCATTGTGTCAAAACACGGTCAAGCTTCAAGAGGGACGCTAATGAATGGAGTCAGCATGTGAAGTACCCACAGAGGAATTTTTTTTTTAAATGTTTTTTTTTACAACCAAGTCTCTATTTTTGATGTTGGGGTCCAGACACCTTTTTTGTGATTTCACATGTTTTGGAGAAACTTACACCAAATAGCAAATCACTTTGCGTCCTTGTTGTGTAGTATGGGAGCCCCTCAATTAACATGAACAAAGGCTCCAAAATCACACAAGTACATTTAGAAACGGTAAAGCTCTCTGTATAGTGATGCAGGTCTTCAAATGTTGTACACTGTTTAAACACACGTCACTTCCTCTAAAACGAAGGATAGCGAGGTTTTGTTGTTTTGAAAAGTTTGTTGTTTTGAAAGTGTATTGGTACTGTCTAGTGATCCTAGGGCTGATATAAATACTATGCATGCCAGTCTCTCTTGGCTAAGAGTTCAGGAGAGACTGACTGCATCACTTCTTTTTATAAGAATCAATGTGTTGAAAATCCCAAATTGTTTGCATAGTCAACTTACACACAGTTCTGACACACACACTTACCCCACCAGACATGCCACCAGGGGTCTTTTCACAGTCCCCAAATCCAGAACAAATTCAAGGACACGTACAGTATTATGTAGAGCCATTATTGCATGGAACTCTATTCCATCTAGTATTGCCCAAATAAACAGCAAACATGGTATCAAAAAACAGATAAAGCAACACCTCACGGCACAACGCCTCTCCCCTATTTGACCTAGATAGTTTGTGTATGTATTATTATGTAGGCTACGTGTGCCTTTAAAAACAATACACACAAAAAAAAACATGTCTGTCCTTGACCTGTTCTGGTCTATTAATGTTCGGTATTACTGTATGTCATGTTTCCTGTTTTGTGTGGACCCCAGGAAGAGTAGCTGCTGCTTTTGCAACAGCTAATGGGGATCCTAATAAAATACCTGAGATACCAATACACATGAAATTGTGTAAATCCTAACTTTAAATCGTGTAGCAGAATTTCTATTTAAAAAAATACATTTTAGGTTTTACCTAATGCTAGCTAGCTAATGTTTCCTAGCTAGCTAGGTTGGACAGAGATGCTAGCAAACACTAGCTAGCTACTTAGCTAACTTCTGTGTCCAAAAGTTAAACAAATTGCATAGAGTATTTACCCTCTGTAAAATGTTATTTTATTGTGAACATTTCTTCCACAAACTCTTTTGCACACTTCTCATAGATACGTCCATCCTGATTCTTCAGGACGCACTGTCCCATGATGTCAGTGTCAACACAAAATTCTCGTCACGTTCCAGGTCGTCTTTATTTCAAGCGTGTTTCAGAGATGGGCAGATCTCACAAAGTCAGGGGAATTTCTCAGAAACCAGCGAACCACACCAATGATATGGCTCAAGAGCTTCAGATGAGGCCTTCATTCCTGGAATAAATAAGTGTACCAATGCATCATCAGGGTTTCAAACGTGGGGCGAGACACATCATGGGAGTTGACCATTGGTCTGAAAACCAACAATTTCTGTTCCTGGAACAGAGCAATGACGCATCGCACACAAAAGTGAGAAAATATCTAATGTTTAACTGTGAAACCATTGAAAATAAGTTTGCTTGATGATACATAAGGGTTCAATATTATGCACATTTCTAAGTGCATTTATAAATGTGTCATGCATAGGTGTAATAGGTGGCAGGGAAGTCAGGCGCAGGAGAGTCAAATGGAGTGTAAAATGGAGTCTTTTAATAAAGTCCACGGAGTATGCTCCATAACACTCTATGTACATAAACACAAAACATGGGTACGAGGACCCTACGCGCACCTATACAAACAATCACACTACACTGACAATAACAATCTCTGACAAAGACATGAGGGGAAACAGAGGGTTAAATACACAACAGGTAATGAATGGGATTGACAACAGGTGTGTGGGAAGACAAGACAAAACCAATGGAAAATGAAAAAAGGATCAATGATGGCTAGAAGACCGGTGACGCCGAGCACCGCCCGAACAAGGAGAGGCAACAACTTCGGCAGAAGTCGTGACAGTACCCCCCCCCTGACGCGCGGCTCCAGCTGCGCGTCGACACCGGCCTCGGGGACGACCCGGAAGGCGAGGTGCAGGGCGATCCAGATGGAGACGGTAGAATTCTGATAACATGGAAGGATCTAACACGTCCTCCACCGGAACCCAGCATCTCTCCTCCGGCCCGTACCCCTCCCAGTCCACGAGGTACTGAAGGTCCCTCGCCCGACGTCTCGAATCCAAAATGGATCGAACAGAGTACGCCGGAACCCCCTCGATGTCTAGAGGAGGCGGAGGAACATTACGCACTTCAGCCTCCTGGAGCGGGCCAGCCACCATCGGCCTGAGAAGAGACACATGGAACGAGGGGTTAATACGGTAATGAGTGGGTAGTTGTAACCTATAACATACCTCGTTCACTCTCCTCAGGACTTTAAACGGCCCCACAAACCGCGGACCCAGCTTCCGGCAGAGCAGGTGGAGGGGCAGGTTTCGGGTCGAGAGCCAGACCCTGTCCCCTGGTGCGAACACTGGGGCCTCACTGCGGCGACGGTCTGCGCCAATTTTCTGGCGCCTTATGGCACGCTGAAGGTGGACGTGGGCTGCCTCCCAGGTCTCCTCAGTGTGCCGAAACCAATTGTCCACCACAGGGGCCTCAGTCTGGCTCTGATGCCAAGGAGCCAGAACCGGCTGATACCCTAATACACATTGAAAGGGAGTGAGGTTAGTGGAGGAGTGACGTAGCGAGTTCTGAGCCATCTCTGCCCAGGGCACGAACTTCGCCCACTCCCCCGGCCGATCCTGGCAATAAGACTGCAGAAACCTACCCACATCCTGGTTAACTCTCTCCACCTGCCCATTACTCTCGGGGTGAAAACCTGAGGTAAGACTAACCGAGATCCCCAGACGCTCCATGAACGCCTTCCAGACCCATGATGTGAACTGGGGACCCCGATCAGACACTATATCCTCAGGCACCCCATAGTGCCGGAAAACGTGTGTAAACAGGGCCTCTGCAGTTTGTAAGGCCGTAGGGAGACCGGGCAAAGGGAGGAGATGACAGGACTTAGAAAACCGATCCACAACGACCAGGATCGTGGTGTAACCCTGTGAAGGTGGAAGATCAGTCAAAAAATCCACCGACAGGTGCGACCACGGCCGTTGAGGAACGGGTAGAGGTTGTAGCTTACCTCTGGGCAGGTGTCTAGGAGCCTTGCACTGGGCGCACACCGAGCAGGAAGAAACATAAATCCTCACGTCCTTAGCTAAAGTGGGCCACCAGTATCTCCCCTCAAGACAGCGCATCATCCGACCTATTCCAGGATGACCAGAGGAGGGTGACGTGTGAGCCCAATATATCAATCGGTCGCGGACAGCAGACGGAACGTACAGACGACCAGCTGGACACTCAGGGGGAGAGGGCTCTGCACGTGACGCCCGCTCAATGTCCGCATCCAGCTCCCACACTACTGGCGCCACCAGACACGAAGCTGGGAGTATGGGAGTGGGATCCATGGACCGCTCCTCTGTGTCATACAGCCGAGACAATGCGTCTGCCTTAACGTTCTGGGAGCCTGGTCTGTAAGAAAGAGTAAACACAAAACGAGTGAAAAACATGGCCCACCTTGCCTGGCGAGGATTCAATCTCTTCACCTGCCGGATGTACTCCAGATTGCGGTGGTCAGTCCAGATGAGAAAAGGGTGTTTAGCCCCCTCAAGCCAATGCCTCCACACCTTCAAGGCTTCTACGACAGCTAACAGCTCTCGGTTCCCCACATCATAGTTTCGCTCCGCCGGGCTGAGCTTCTTAGAAAAGAAAGCACAGGGACGAAGCTTCAGTGGCGTACCCGAACGCTGAGAGAGCACTGCTCCTATCCCAGCTTCGGATGCGTCCACCTCCACTATGAATGGCAAAGAGGGATCCGGATGAGCCAGCACAGGCACTGAGGTAAACAGAGTCTTCAGATGCTCAAAAGCCCTGTTCGCCTCAGCCGACCACTGCAAGCGCACCGGCCCCCCTTTAGCAGTGAGGTAATGGGAGCTGCCACCTGACCAAAACCCCGGATAAACCTCCTGTAGTAATTGGAAAACTCCAAAAAACGCTGCAACTCCTTTCCCGTGGTTGGAGTCGGCCAATTACGCACGGCTGTGATGCGGTCGCTCTCCATCTCCACTCCTGAAGTGGAAATCTGATGCCCTAGGAAGGAGATGGATTGTTGGAAAAACAAGCATTTCTCAGACTTGACATATAGATCATGCTCCAACAGGCGACCAAGCACCCTGCGCACCAGGGACACCTGCTCGGCGCGTGTAGCAGAGTATATCAGAATATCATCGATATACACCACTACACCCTGCCCATGCAGGTCCCTGAAGATCTCATCTACAAATGATTGGAAAACTGATGGAGCATTCATCAACCCATATGGCATGACCAGGTACTCATAATGACCTGAGGTGGTGCTAAATGCCGTCTTCCACTCATCACCCTTCTTAATTCGCACCAGATTGTACGCACTCCTGAGATCCAATTTAGTGAAAAAACGTGCCCCGTGCATTAACTCAATAATCGTATTGATCAGAGGTAGCGGGTAACTATATTTCACTGTGATTTTATTAAGACCTCGATAATCAACGCACGGGCGTAAACCGCCATCCTTTTTCTTTCACAAAAAAGAAACTCGAAGAGACGGGTGAAATGGATGGCTGAATGAACCCCTGATGCAGGGATTCAGAGACATGTCTCCATAGCCTCCGTCTCCGCTTGCGACAGGGGATACACGTGACTCTTGGGATATGCAGCGTCTACAAGGAGATCTATCGCACAATCCCCCCGTCGATGGGGTGGTAATTGAGTCGCCTTCTTTTTACAGAAGGCGAGAGCCAAATCGGCATATTCGGGGGGAATGCGCACGGTGGAGACCTGGTCTGGACTTTCCACCGTAGTAGCACCAACGGAAACCCCTAAACACCTACCTGAACATTCTCGCGACCACCCCGTGAGAGCCCTCTGTGGCCAAGAAACAGTGGGGTTATGACTAACTAACAAGGGTAGGCCTAGCACCACAGAATACGCAGGAGAATCAATAAGGAAAAGACTAATCTTCTCCTTGTGACCCTCCTGCGTTATCATACACAAAGGTGCGGTTACCTCCCTGATAAACCCTGACCCTAATGGTCGACTATCTAAGGCATGAATAGGGAAAGGCATATCCACAGGAACAATAGGGATCCCTAAACTATGAGCTAGACTTTTATTAATGAAATTCCCAGCCGCACCCGAATCTACTAGCGCCTTATACTGGGAATGCGGTGAAAAATCAGGAAAAGAGACAGAGACAAACATTAGTGCAGCAGAGGGCTCTGGATGAGAATGGTGCCTACTCACCTGGGGTGACGCCAGAATGCCCTGCCTGCCCTCTCTATTCCCAGAGGAACCAACCCGGCACCGACCAGCAGTGTGCTCCCCGCGACCTTGCATGGTGCTCCAGCGGGAACCCCCTCCGGTCTCCCTGCGCACCATCCCTCCCAATTCCATAGGTTCGGGAGAGAGGGTGCGGGAGGATGGAACAACCAGACCCCGATCTAGACGTCCACGAGTAGCCAGCATGTTGTCCAGCTTGATGGACATGTCCACCAGCTGGTCGAAGGTGAGGGTGGTGTCTCTACAGGCCAGCTCCGGACGGACGTCCTCGCGTAGACTACAACGGTAATGGTCGATCAAAGCCCGGTCGCTCCATCCAGCGCCGGCAGCCAAGGTCCTAAACTCCAAAGCAAAATCCTGTGCACTCCTCGTCTCCTGCCTCAGATGATAGAGAAGCTCACCCGCTGCTTTGCCTTCAGGTGGGTGATCGAATACTATCCGGAATTGGCGGGTGAACTCCTCAAAATGGTCCAGCGCCGCATCGTCCCTACTACACACAGCGCTGGCCCATTCCAGGGCTTTCCCGGTGAGGCATGAGACGAGGGCGTAACTCTTCTCACGGTCAGATGGTACTGGGGAGGCCGTGGCTAGATACAAGTTCAGTTTAAGGAGGAAACCCTGGCAGCCGGCAGTATCTCCGTTGTATCCCGTAGGTAGGGATAAATGGATCCTCGATTCCGGAGAGGGAAAAACGTTCACGGGAGATTCCGGTTGTGGTGGTGGTGGCGCTGGAGAAACTCCCTGTCTCTCCCAGCGATCCATTTTCATGACAATGTGATCCAATACGGAGCTGATAACGTCAAGCTCCCTCGCTTGTTCCTGAACGCGTTCCTCCAGCTCCATGGGCATAGTGTCCTCTCCTGCTGACTTCATATATGGGTCAGAGATTCTGTCATGCATAGGTGTAATAGGTGGCAGGGAAGTCAGGCGCAGGAGAGTCAAATGGAGTGTAAAATGGAGTCTTTTAATAAAGTCCACGGAGTATGCTCCATAACACTCTATGTACATAAACACAAAACATGGGTACGAGGACCCTACGCGCACCTATACAAACAATCACACTACACTGACAATAACAATCTCTGACAAAGACATGAGGGGAAACAGAGGGTTAAATACACAACAGGTAATGAATGGAATTGACAACAGGTGTGTGGGAAGACGAGACAAAACCAATGGAAAATGAAAAAAGGATCAATGATGGCTAGAAGACCGGTGACGTCGAACGCCGAGCACCGCCCGAACAAGGAGAGGCAACGACTTCGGTAGAAGTCGTGACAAAATGGTTGATAGCTGGAGGTAAATAGTGGCACACTATTTGGCAAGCACTGACTGGCTATCGCACAATTTTGACCAATTTGTTAACCCATTTATTAATGGTTTATAATGCATTTACAAATGATTCAATAACCATTAATAACGTCATTATAAACCCTTTACTGGGGCCTACCGGTGGTCTAAGGCTGTGCCACCAGAGACTCTGGGTTCGAGCCCAGGCTCTCTCACAGCCGGCCGCGACCTGGAGACACAATTGGCCCAGCGTCGTCCAGGTTAGGGATGGTTTGGCCGGTAAGGGATATCCTTGTCTCATCGCGCACTAGCGACTCCTGTGGCGGGCCGGGCGCAGTGCACGCTGACCAGGTCGCTAGGTGCTCAGTGTTTCCTCCGACACATTGGTGCGGCTGGCTTCCGGGTTGGATGCGCGCTGTGTTAAGAAGTGGTTGGGTTGTGTTTCGGAGGACGCATGGCTCTCGACCTTCGTCTCTCCCGAGCCCGTACGGGAGTTGTAGCGATGAGACAAGACAGTAACTACTAACAATTGGATACTACAAAATTGGGGAGAAAAATGTTTAAATAAAAAATAAACCCTTTACAAATGGAGCCTTATTGTACAGCTGTATGCTGTATTTAAGACTGGAAGCTCAGAGAATCAAACAGCTACACGCATACAGTCAAGTAGCACCCTGGCAGGTAGACACACCTTGGTCATGGGAAGGGCAGTTCTTCACCCATGACTGTTTGAACAAGTTGATTCCCCCTTTGCATTGCTCTGCTCTGCTCTCTACAGTCAACAGCTTTCCCTTTTCATTGTGGTTGCGTCCCAAATGGCACTATATTCCCTACTTAGTGCACTACTTTTGACCAGAACCCTATTGGTCCTGGTCAAAAGTAGTGCCCTATCTAGGAAATAGGGTGCAATTTGGGATGCATCCTACAGGAATGGCTTCTTCACACTGAGCCCAACTTCAAAGAGGGCTACCAAGCAGGAGTATGATTGATGATAGTTATTTGGCTTTTATCTAAAGCTGATGGTTAACGCACACATTTCAGTGTGTGTGTGTGTGTGTGTGTGTGTGTGTGTGTGGAGGGAACAAGTAAACAGGCCTACATGTGAGACATGGCCTGGGCCTGCAGTTGGTAGCTGTTGAGAAACCTGAACTCAGTGGAGGTGTGGAGAGATGGGTGTTAGCCTGAAAGAACTGATGAGGGCTACTTTACCCAGACCTTGTCTGTCTGTCAGCGTGTGCTGGGTCTCACACTCTGGGCCCACATACTTTTCTAGCCCACGGAGCGCCTAAATTTGACCACTTACAGTTGACACAGATAGAATTCGATCAGTTCATATCACAACCCTGTAATGACGTTGACTGGTTGGGTGTGAATTTAGCAGTTAGTACAGGAATGGGAAAAATACGGCCTGCAGGCTGAATTCAAATCCGTGGGAGGTTTGAGTATAAAAATGTAATAAAACATTTTGGGGGGTAGGAGGGAGAATTTTTACTTGGGGTAATAAACAACACTCCAGGCCACTCTTGAACATCTAAAACGACATGAAGTATGTTGACATTATATTGGACCTACAGTGCATTCGGAGAGTATTCAGACCCCTTTACTTTATACAAATGTTACTTTAGACTTATTCTAAAATGTTATTAATTCATTGTTTTCCTCATCAATCTACACACAATACCCCATAATAACAAAAGTGAAAACAGGTTTTCAGAAATGTTTGCAAATGTATTCAAAATAAAAAACAGAAATACCTTACTTACGGAAGTATTCAGACCCTTTGCTATGAGACTCGAAATTGAGGTCAGGTGCATCTTGTTTCCATTGATCATCCTTGAGATGTTTCTACAGCTTGATTGGAGACCACTTGTGGTAAATTCAATTGATTGGACATGATTTGGAAAGTCACACACCTGTCTATATAATGTCCCACAGTTGACATTGTATGTCAGGTCTAAAACCAAACCATGAAGAGACAGAATTGTGTCGAGGCACAGATATGGGAAAGAGTACCAAAAAAAATATGCAGAATTGAAGGTCCCCAAGAACACAGTGGCCTCCATCATTCTTAAATGGACGAAGTTGGGAACCAGCAAGACTCTTCCTAGAGCTGGCCGCCCGGCCAAACTGAGCAATCGGGGGGAAAAAAGCCTTGGTCAGGGAGGTGACCAAGAACCTAATGATCACTCTGACAGAGCTCCAGAGTTCCTCTGTGGAGATGGGAGAACTTTCCAGAAGGGCAACCATCTCTGCAGCACTCCACCAATCAGGCCTTTATGGTAGAGTGACCACATGAAAGCCACTCCTCAGTAATAGGCACATTACAGCCCACTTGGAGTTTGCCAAAAGTCACCTAAAGGATTCTCAGGCCATGAGAAACATGATTATCTGGTCTGATGAAACCAAGATTGAACTCTTTTGACCTGAATTCCAAGTGTCACGTCTGTTAGAAACCTGGCACCATCCCTACAGTGAAGCACGGTGGTGGCAGCATCATGCTGTGGGGATGTTTTTCAGCATCAAGGACTGGAGTCTACTCAGGACTGAAGGAAAGATTAATGGAGCAGAGTACAGAGAGATCCATGATGAAAACCTACTCCAGAGCGCTCAGGACCTCAAACTGGAGCGATGGTTCACCTTCCACCAGGACAACAACCCTAAGCACAAAGCTTCGGGACAAGTCTCTGAATGTCCTTGAGTGAGCCAGCCAGAGCCCGGACATGAACCCGATCAATCATCTCTGGAGAAACCTGAAAATAGCTGTGCAGCAATGCTCCCCATCCAACCTGACAGAGCTTGAGAGGATCTGCAGAGAAGAATGGGAGAAACTCCCCAAATACAGGTGTGCTAAGCTAGTAGCGTCATATCCAAGAAGACTTGAGGCTGTAATTGCTGCCAAAGGTGCTTCAACAAAGTACTGAGTAAAGGGTCTGAAACGTACCTGTTTTTGCTTTGTCATTATGGGGTATTATGTGTAGATTGAGGGATTTCAAAAAAATCTATTTTAGAATAAGGCTGTAATGTAACAAGATGTGGGAAAAGTAAAGGGGTCTGAATACTTCTGAATGAACAGTATATATTTTCAAATAACTGCCCTTTTTTTGGCCTGAAAATGGCTTTTTACAAACAAATCAGTCTGAAAAGAATCTGTGTGCCCCACCTCTGAATTTTGATATCCCGATGTGGCCCTCAAGTGAAAATGATTTCCCACCCCTGTCCTAGTACAAGAAGACTGAATACTTTTGCTTGCCCTTTTCTAATGGGGTGTTATATGTTACAGATGAAAGTGAACATTGTCTTTATTCATCTCAATCAATGATAGTAGAGGGGATGAAAGGTACGTTATTTACCTGGTGGAAAGAGGGTAATGCTCCCATTTGCCATGTCAGAGATTTTGAAAGAGCTTGGGGTCTTAGTTAGGTGTGTATGTATTTGTCCTTGGTGTTAGGTGTGTGTATATGTGTTCTGGTGGGAGGTGTGGGGGATGACATTGCAGGTGTCGTCCTTAAAGAGAGCCGCGCCCGCTGGCATCAGTCCAATCAGACTCCCACACGCATCTATCGGTGTGGTGTATACCTCTCACTAAGCCTTCCGTGTCAACAGACAATGGCCATGGGCGTCCCCAAAATACACAACCAATATACCAATATGTCCTCACAATACACAGCCGAATTCTCACAATGCATAGCCCCCGGGGCAACTGGGAGAACACCTCTAAAGCAAACAGGGCCACCCGCTTCTCAACAAAAGCAGCAAAGTGCTTTGCGAGCTCCCCTCCTATCCCTCCACTCCTTGTCTTGTCCCTCACCGGGGGAACAGACACAAAGGTTTCTGGGAGCTCGTTAACAGGTGTCACATGAAGGTGAACCGCTGATGCATTGTGTCCCCCGACGTTCCTTGTCTCGCTCCGAATTTGCCTTACCAGAACCCTTTGTGGTGGGATTGGGCTCGGGCTGCTGGGTGATTGTCCCAGTCTGAGAATTAGAGAAACAGCTGTGTTTGATTTTGTTGTGGCCAGCACCATGAAAGAGGCAGCCTCAGGAAGTGTGTGTGTCTGCCTTTTGTAGGGAGTGTGTTTGAAAGGGCCTCAGGTAGGATTCTTATTGTGTGTGTGAAAACTGACACCACTCTGCACTAGGGCTGGGAATGCCAGGGACCTCACGATACGATATTGTCAGGCTTCTTTGGTGCCGATAAGATATGTATTACGATTCGATACTGTAATTTTATTGTTATTCGTTGTTCCAAACATATTGCTCACCATATGTCTGCTGCAAAGGGACAAAGAGAGAGCCATGTTTTGAACAGTCATGAAAATAAAATACAACAAAAGTGCTCCCTATTTAAAAATAAGATGGAGAACAAGATATGAAGGAAAACTAGGGCAAAAATAATATAATAGGAAATTGTCAAAACAATATGATATATCTTCCGGCGCCGACAGAGATGGCCGCCTCGCTTCGCGTTCCTAGGAAACTATGCAGTTTTTTGTTTTTTTACGTGTTATTTCTTACACTAGTACCCCAGGTCATCTTAGGTTTCTTTACATACAACCGACAAGAACTACTGAATATAAGATCAGCGTCAACTCACCATCAGTACGACCAAGAATATGTTTTTCGCGACGCGGATCCTGTGTTCTGCCTTACAACCAGTGTAACCGAGTGGATCACATGCAGCGACCAAAAAAAAAACGACTCAGAAAAAGAGGGAAACGAAGCGGTCTTCTGGTCAGACTCCGGAGACGGGCACATCGTGCACCACTCCCTAGCATTCTTCTTGCCAATGTCCAGTCTCTTGACAACAAGGTTGATGAAATCCGAGCAAGGGTAGCATTCCAGAGGGACATCAGAGACTGTAACGTTCTCTGCTTCACGGAAACATGGCTAACTGGAGAGACGCAATCCGAAGCGGTGCAGCCAGCGGGTTTCTCCACGCATCGCGCCGACAGAAACGAACATCTTTCTGGTAAGAAGAGGGGCGGGGGCGTATGTCTTATGGCCAACGTGACATGGTGTGTTGAAAGAAACATACAGGAACTCAAATCCTTCTGTTCACCTGATTTAGAATTCCTCACAATCAAATGTAGACCGCATTATCTACCAAGAGAATTCTCTTCGATTATAATCACAGCCGTATATATCCCCCCCCAAGCAGACACATCGATGGCTCTGAACGAACTTTATTTAACTCTCTGCAAACTGGAAACGATTTATCCGGAGGCTGCATTCATTGTAGCTGGGGATTTTAACAAGGCTAATCTGAAAACAAGACTCCCTAAATTTTATCAGCATATCGATTGCGCAACCAGGGGTGGAAAGACCCTGGATCATTGTTACTCTAACTTCCGCGACGCATATAAGGCCCTGCCCCCCCCCTTTCGGAAAAGCTGACCACGACTCCATTTTGTTGATCCCTGCCTACAGACAGAAACTAAAACAAGAGGCTCCCACGCTGAGGTCTGTCCAACGCTGGTCCGACCAAGCTGACTCCACACTCCAAGACTGCTTCCATCACGTGGACTGGGAGATGTTTCGTATTGCGTCAGACAACAACATTGACGAATACGCTGATACGGTGTGCGAGTTCATTAGAACGTGCGTTGAAGATGTCGTTCCCATAGCAACGATTAAAACATTCCCTAACCAGAAACCGTGGATTGATGGCAGCATTCGTGTGAAACTGAAGGCACGAACCACTGCTTTTAATCAGGGCAAGGTGTCTGGTAACCTGGCTGAATACAAACAGTGCAGCTATTCCCTCCGCAAGGCTATCAAACAAGCTAAGCGCCAGTACAGAGACAAAGTAGAATCTCAATTCAACGGCTCAGACACAAGAGGTATGTGGCAGGGTCTACAGTCAATCACGGACTACAGGAAGAAACCCAGCCCAGTCACGGACCAGGATGTCTTGCTCCCAGGCAGACTAAATAACTTTTTGCCCGCTTTGAGGACAATACAGTGCCACTGACACGGCCTGCAACGGAAACATGCGGTCTCTCCTTCACTGCAGCCGAAGTGAGTAAGACATTTAAACATGTTAACCCTCGCAAGGCTGCAGGCCCAGACGGCATCCCCAGCCGCGCCCTCAGAGCATGCGCAGACCAGCTGGCCGGTGTGTTTACGGACATATTCAATCAATCCCTATACCAGTCTGCTGTTCCCACATGCTTCAAGAGGGCCACCATTGTTCCTGTTCCCAAGAAAGCTAAGGTAACTGAGCTAAACGACTACCGCCCGTAGCACTCACATCCGTCATCATGAAGTGCTTTGAGAGACTAGTCAAGGACCATATCACCTCCACCCTACCTGACACCCTTGACCCACTCCAATTTGCTTACCGCCCAAATAGGTCCACAGACGATGCAATCTCAACCACACTGCACACTGCCCTAACCCATCTGGACAAGAGGAATACCTATGTGAGAATGCTGTTCATCGACTACAGCTCGGCATTCAACACCATAGTACCCTCCAAGCTCGTCATCAAGCTCGAGACCCTGGGTCTCGACCCCGCCCTGTGCAACTGGGTACTGGACTTCCTGACGGGCCGCCCCCAGGTGGTGAGGGTAGGCAACAACATCTCCTCCCCGCTGATCCTCAACACTGGGGCCCCACAAGGGTGCGTTCTGAGCCCTCTCCTGTACTCCCTGTTCACCCACGACTGCGTGGCCATGCACGCCTCCAACTCAATCATCAAGTTTGCGGACGACACAACAGTGGTAGGCTTGATTACCAACAACGACGAGACGGCCTACAGGGAGGAGGTGAGGGCCCTCGGAGTGTGGTGTCAGGAAAATAACCTCACACTCAACGTCAACAAAACTAAGGAGATGATTGTGGACTTCAGGAAACAGCAGAGGGAACACCCCCATCCACATCGATGGAACAGTAGTGGAGAGGGTAGCAAGTTTTAAGTTCCTCGGCATACACATCACAGACAAACTGAATTGGTCCACTCACACAGACAGCATCGTGAGGAAGGCGCAGCAGCGCCTCTTCAACCTCAGGAGGCTGAAGAAATTCGGCTTGTCACCAAAAGCACTCACAAACTTCTACAGATGCACAATCGAGAGCATCCTGGCGGGCTGTATCACCGCCTGGTATGGCAACTGCACCGCCCTCAACCGTAAGGCTCTCCAAAGGGTAGTGAGGTCTGCACAACGCATCACCGGGGGCAAACTACCTGCCCTCCAGGACACCTACACCACCCGATGCTACAGGAAGGCCATAAAGATCATCAAGGACATCAACCACCCGAGCCACTGCCTGTTCACCCCGCTGCCATCCAGAAGGCGAGGTCAGTACAGGTGCATCAAAGCTGGGACCGAGAGACTGAAAAACAGCTTCTATCTCAAGGCCATCAGACTGTTACAGCCACCACTAACATTGAGTGGCTACTGCCAACACACTGTCAATGACACTGACTCTACTCCAGCCACTTTAATCATGGGAATTGATGGGAAATGATGTAAATATATCACTAGCCACTTTAAACAATGCTACCTTATATAATGTTACTTACCCTACATTGTTCATCTCATATGCATACGTTGATACTGTACTCTATATCATCGACTGCATCCTTATGTAATACATGTATCACTAGCCACTTTAACTATGCCACTTGGTTTACATACTTATCTCATAAGTATATACTGTACTCGATATCATCTACTGTATCTTGCCTATGCTGCTCTGTACCATCACTCATTCATATATCCTTATGTACATATTCTTTATCCCCTTACACTGTGTATGACAGTAGTTTTTTTTGGAATTGTTAGTTAGATTACTTGCTCGTTATTACTGCATTGTCGGAACTAGAAGCACAAGCATTTCGCTACACTCGCATTAACATCTGCTAACCATGTGTATGTGACAAATAAAATTTGATTTGATTTGATTTTCAACAATAGTTCCAAATAAAGATATTATCTTCTTCCCCCATCACTACTCTGCTCCATCCTTCCATGTAGCATTGGGTTGAATGGGTGTGTAAGTGGGTCCCTGTTTAATGTGATGTGTTTATCTGAGAAGAAGCAATAGTTTAGAACTAATGGTAAAAACACCATTATCACACGCTAATGTGCCCCACGCCCCAAAACAAATTGTTTTGAAAGTGTATCCTGAAAATACTCAAGACATTTTAATACTTTTCAATAAAGGAAGAGTGCTTTGCAGTTTTTAATTCAAAGAAGACCCAGTCCCTTTCCAAAGAGCAGCATTGACTCCCAGTTTCAGCTGTACAGTGGCGACCTGTCATTCAGGGAAGGTGGGGCAGATTAGTTGGTAGTTACAATATTCAATGATTACATTTCTCTAAAACAGGCTATAGGCTACATCTGCACCACAAAGTCAGAAAGGTATGTTAAGTTATTGGGGGGAAATAGACCAAATTATTAGTGTGAGGCACATGGGCTACTAACATCTTAACACACAACATACACTTAGTATTAATTTCTTAGCTACAGTATATATATCTCCCTGGCATATTGCATAATTTATGCAGCAGCATAAAATACATTTTTGGACTCGCCTTGTATTGTGCTCACTTGAACAGGAAGATGTCGCGGTGGTCCTTGTGAGCAAATTTTGTCATCAAAGTCTGGCATTCTCTGGATTTATGGTGCTTTCAAGACATCTGGGAACCCGTAAAAAAAACAAAGTAGAATCATGATGTCAGTGATCTTCAGGTCGGAGCTCTAGAAGGACACCCGAGTTCCTGACTTGGAATTCCGAGTTGGAAGACCGTTCAAAACTTATTTTCACTGTCGGAGCTCATTTCTTTCAGAGTTCCCAGTTGTCTTGAACTCACTGAAGTCTGAGATTTCCCAGTTCCGAGTTTCCAATTGTTTTGAACGCGGCAGAAGTCATGCTGCATTGTGTTCAACCTTTTCTGGCCCATGGTGCTGAATGTTTATCCCTTTAAGCTTGTAAAAGAAACCCTTAAACCCAGACTTGGACCACACACCCATTCCACTGTGCTTTCATTGTCTGCTTATATGCCCATGTTATTTATCCTACAGTTCTGACTTAGTGTACAGGGAGAATACTGTAAGAACGGCCCATGTTTTGAATTCTGTCGCTGTACATCTCAAAAGTGCTGAACAAATAGTTCTATTGACTACGTCCGTCCTAGCTCGCTCATTAATGTCTTAATCAAAATCATGGATTGCCTTTTATCTGCTAGTCATCCCCTTATGCCATAGTTTGTACATCCAATTGTCAGCAGAAACCACATTTGTTTAAGTAAGTCAACCATATCAGGTATGTTTTTATAAAAGGCAGTAAATGAGTCTGAATGAACTGTTTCTCTGCCAGACAAGGCTTCCCTGATAACCAGGTGTAGCATTAAGGATTCACTCCATGGTGCTGAAAAGAAAGCTCTGCTGTTAGAACAGCTTTATGTAGGCCCTAACAGTTTGTGGGCAGCGTTTGTCACCATCATAGTGTAATTACTGTACTGTTGTGTTGTGGCTTTGCTGGCATGCATCTAAAAAAAATGTTTTGGGAGTTTGCAACACCAAGATTTACATGCTAAAATCACTACTGCAGCTGTGTTCCTTTTAGATGTATGGTCAGGCAGTAGGAAGCTCTCTCCTCCATTTATATGCAGATGATACAGTGTATCAGCACATATCAAAGCTGCAGGCTAAGGTTAAATCTAGACTTGGTTTCCTCGATCGTAATCAGTCCTCTTTCAAGCCAGCTGCCAAACTAACTCTGATTAAGATGACCTTCCTACCCATGCTAAATTATGGATACGTAATTTATAGATCAGCAGGTAAGGGTGCTCTCGAGCGGCTAGATGTTCTTTACCATTCAGCAATCAGATTTTCCACCAATGCTCCTAATAGGACACATCAATGCACTCTATACTGCTCTGTAAACTTGTCATCTCTGTATATCCGTCGCAAGACCCTGGTTGATGCTTATTTATGAAACCCTCTTAGGCCTCTCTCCCCCCTATCTGAGATACCTACTGCAGCCTTCATCCTACACATACAACACCCGTTCTGCCAGTCACATTCTGTTAAAGCTCACCAAAGCAAACACATCCCTGGGTCACTCCTCTTTTCAGTTCGCTGCAGCTAGCGAAAGGAATGAGCTACAAAAAACACTCCATCTCTTCATTCAAAGACTCAATCAAGGACACTCTTACTGACTGGTGTGGCTGCTTCATGTGATGTATTGTTGTCTCTACCTTCTTGCCCTTTGTGCTGTTGTCTGTGCCCAATAATGTTTGTACCATGTTAGGTGTTGCTACCATGTTGTTGTCATGTTGTGTTGCTACCATACTGAGTTGTCATGTGTTTCTGCCATGCTATGTAGTTGTCTTAGGTCTCTCTTTATGCAGTATTGTGGTGTCTCTCTTGTCGTAATGTGTGTTTTGTCCTATATTTGTATTTTTAATTTTTAATTCCAGCCCCCTTCTCCGCAGGAGGCCGTCATTGTAAATAAGAATTTGTTCTTAACTGTCTTGCCTAGTTAAATAAAGGTTAAATAAAAATAGAATTATAATAATGCGTTTTAAAGAATGCTACATGACCCATAGCACTCACGTCTGTAGCCATGAAATGCTTCGAACGGCTGGTCATGGCTCACATCCACACCATCATCCCAGAAACCCTAGACCCACTCCAATTTGCATACGGCACCAACAGATCTACAGATGAGGCAATCTCTATTGCACTCCACGCTGCCCTTTCACACCTGGGAAAAAAGGAACACCTATGTGAGAATGCTATTCATTGACTACAGCTCAGCATTCAACACCATAGTGGCCTCAAAGCTCATCGCTAAACTAAGAACCCTGGGACTAAACACCTCTCTCTGCAACTGGATCCTGGACTTCCTGACGGGCCACCCCCAGGTGGTAAGGGTAGGTGACAGCATATCCACCACACTGATCCTCAACACAGGGGCCCCTCAGGGGTGCGTGCTCAGTCCCCTCCTGCACTCCCTGTTCAATAATGACTGCACGGCCAGGCACGACTCCAACACCATCATTAAGTTTGCAGATGACACTAGTGGTTGGCCTGATCACCGATAACGATAAGACAGCCTATAGGGAGGAGGTCAGAGACCTGACCATGTGGTGCAACAACAACAACCTATCACTCAACGTGATCAAGACAGAGGAGATGATTGTGGACTACAGGAAATGGACTGAGCACGCCCCCATTCTCATTGACGGGGCTATAGTGGAGCAGGTTGAGCACTTCAAGTTCCTTGGCGTCCACATCACCAACAAATTAACATGGTCCAAGAACACCAAGACGGTCGTGAAGAGAGCACGACGAAACCTATTCCCACTCAGGAGACTGAAAAAATTTGCCATGGGTCCTCAGATCCTCGAATGGTTTTACAGCTGCACCACCAAGAGCATCATGGCGGGTTGCAACACTGCCTGGTATGGCAACTGCTCGGCCTCCGACCACAAGGCACTACAGAGGGTAGTGCATATGGCCCAGCTTCCTGCCATCCAGGACCTCTGTACCAGGCGGTGTCAGAGGAAGGCCTTAAAAATTGTCAAAGACTCCAGCCACCCTAGTCATAGACTGTTCTCCCTGCTACCCCACGGCAAGCGGTACCGCCAAGTCTAGGTCCAAGAGGCTTCTAAACAGCTTCTACCCCCAATCCATAAGACTCCTGAACGGCTAATCAAATGGCTACCCAGAATATTTGCAAGCCCCCCTGCTACTCTGTTATTATCTATGCATAGTCACTAATAGCTCTACCTACATGTACATATTACCTCAATTACCTCGACACCGGTGCCCCCACACATTGACTCTGAAACGGTACCCCCTGTATATGGCTCTGCTATTGTTATTTACTGCTGCTTTTTAATTATTTGTTATTCTTGTCTCTTACTTTTTTTTGTATTTTCTTTCAACTGCAGCGTTGTTGGTTAAGGGCTTGTAAATTCACTTTAAGGTCTACAACACCTGTTGTATTCTGCGCATGTGACAAATGCAATTTATTTTGATGTTTCCTTTTGGCCAGCAGAGGGCAGTCTGCTCCATGTTAATGGCGCTTGCTGCTTCTCATTGCTAAATCTGGATTACAATGTGTTGTAACCCTCCCACTTCTTTCTCTACCCAATGTGTTTAAAGATCTCAAGACTACTGTAAAATTCTGGAATTCACCTTAAGCCATAAACAAATAGACAAGTTTCAAAATACAAGACACAGCTAAAGGTCCAGCAGGATTTAGTAGTAACGGTTTTTAAAGACCCATTATTTAATAGCCAGTATTGTATGGATTGTATACAGTTTTGTTTACAGAGGAACAATCTTGTACCAATATTTTTTTGATTACCACAAAAATGTATTCTTATGTGTAATAATATACACCACCGTTCAAAAGTTTGGGGTCACTTAGAACAAGAGGACAAGTACATTAGTGTCTAGTTTGAGAAACAGACGCCTCACAAGTCCTCAACTGGCAGCTTCATTAAATAGTATCCGTAAAACCTCAGTCTCAACGTCAACAGTGAAGGCGACTCCGTGATGCTGGCCTTTTATTGTTTCTTTATTCAGATCAACAGTTTTCAGCTGTGCTGACATAATTGCAAAAGGGTTTTCTAATGATCAATTAGACTTTTAAAATGATAAACTTGGATTAGCCAACACAACGTGCCATTGGAACACAGGAATGATGGTTGCTGATAATGTGCCAATGTAGATATTCCATTAAAAATCAGCTGTTTCCAGCTACAATAGTCATTTACAACATTAACAATGTCTACACTGTATTTCTGATCAATTTGATATTTGTTTAAAAAAAAGTGTTTTTCTTTCCAAAATCAAGGACATATCCAAGGGACCCCAAACTTTTGAACGGTATTGTATATTTGCCACACAGTGTTTCATTGTCACTGCCACATTTCAGTGGTTATTTCTCAGCCCCCACTCTCAGCTGTCTCCCTCAAATCAAATCAAATCAAATTTTATTTGTCACATACACATGGTTAGCAGATGTTAATGCGAGTGTAGCGAAATGCTTGTGCTTCTAGTTCCGAAATGCTTGTGCCACTCAATGATAGTGGTGGCTGTTTAACAGTCTGATGGCCTTGAGATGACCTGTGTCAGGGTCCATGCTGTCATGGTCTTTCCTCCATTAATTCTCTCTCTCCATCACTCTCTTCCCTCTGGTCTCTCATGGCCGGCTTGGCTGCCCCAGCATCTCACCTCCTGGAGTAGAGGATGAGAACATCACTCCTCAGGTCACAGTCAGAGCCAGTAGAGAAGGAGGGAATAAAAGAGGGAAAACATGAGGAAAGAATCTCTTCCTTCTCACTATTATTGTTTAACAACACTCACTTTCACGTCTGTTTCTCTGCCTGTCTGGCTTTTGACACAAATGCGTGAGAATAAGACCTCAGTTCTCTTTGCATTAATAGCTTCTCTTTCCACTAAATTTGACCTCAGCACACATATTAGATTAAGCTGTGCCTTTTTGATGCAGGAAGGGTCAGAATTGGTTTTGCGCAAGGCAAGCGGACCCTCCTGAAAACAAACTGAACATGACATGGATCGCACTCATGGAATCTCCAACTATATTTAGGTGGAAGTTAATCCACAATCAAAAGTGTTTTTACCTCTAGGCTTAATTGACCATTGTACAACAGGAAATATCCAAGATTGTGCCTTGAAGGTCCGCATCCAAAGAGTGGACCATGTTGTCGACAGACAGGAATTTCTAGTGTTCCCATATCTTGGAAGAGGAGAAGGACAGGAGGGCACGTCAGGGGGATGCCCCAGATTGGCAGCTCAGACTTGGGGCCTCTTACACACCCTCCCTCCCTGCCCCCTCAGTGTCAATGTTTGCCTTAGCGCTGTAAAACTGGAAAGGCGAAGGAAGAGACGAAGGGTGGCCACAAGAAAATAAAACATGTTGGTAACTGCTGTGGAGTTGATCCATGTGCTCCAGAGGAATTACACATCAGGTGCTGGGCCGTGGCAGAAGGGAGGGGTAGAAGAGGGGGAGGGGTAGAAGGGGAGAGCTCACAGAAGCTAAAGCCTGGGGATAATGAGTTTGCAAACATAATTATTGACAGAAACACAAAGGCAGGTTTAGGAGGAGTCTCTCTGCCCAGATGTGTGTGAATGGAACAAGCGTTTGCAAACATACACAGACACACACACACATGCACAAACAGGGAGCTATAACACAGTGTTAACCCCCTCCTGTGTACTCAGTTCTACATCAATTCACCATCCTCTTTACATACCGTGTACACACACACACACTCACTGGTCAACTGGAATGCCCTTTCTTTTCTATCAGTCCTTTATGGCCAAGAGATTTACATATCACCTACACTCCTCATTAGGTGACCCACCTCCACCCAGAGTGGTAGACTGCTTCCTTCATTAGTATGCATGTAGATTGCATAATCCCTGTATTTTATCTTGGCATTCAGCCGTGACCCAGTTTTAGGGCGCCAGACCCCATGCACCCCTGTTGTGACCTTAACAATTATGTCTCCAATTTGTGTGTCTGTGTGCACCCTTTACAAGACCCTGATTACTGAGCAGTAGTCTAATTTCCCACCTCCACTATGCACCAGACAGTATAGGACGCTCCTGCCTCACATTCTTGGCCTCATCTTCTTATGCCCACCAGAGGCCTGATTCCAATTCAGCCACAATGAATCGACTGCATCTTACAGTCAACAATGGCTGTTGACTTAATTGTTTGCCTGGGTTTTAACTTGAATATGCCCTCCTCTCTTCACAACAATAAGGAGACATCTGTTTCAGAAGCTGATGTGGTCTCTAGTACCCTACGCAAATATGTCTAAATTGAGGACCTACTCTAAGCTCTGTACAGGGGCTCAACAAGACAAACCAGAGGACTGGGTTCTGCTATTCTTCTCTTTATTAAATGTTATGTTTGACCACCTTGTTCACCCTATTCCCTCCAATCTGAACGGGGATTTTGTCCCCCTGAGGTGGTTGAACAGAGTGTTGAAACAGCCTGTTAAGCTGGCCAGGGATCTGGGGGTGCTGTACGTACACACAGCCAGAGAGGAAGGGCTGTTGGGAGTCGTAAGGGACCACACACACCGATATGAATGTTGATCTCCCATTCATTTGCCGTTCGTCTGCTGTTCGTTCGACACTGGTGAACATCTGACTGCTGACATTTTTGCACAATTCTACAGGTAGAATCGGATTGCGAATTACTGCCGACGCTCTGTTCAGAAGTACTCTCAGCCGGCAAACGCTACTGGTGTGTTCGTGCCTAAACAGAGGCCCTGAAACAACAGTATTTTCCCTGGGGATAAAGTAGTATCAACACAGGCCAGCAAGAAGACAACATCCGCCTCTCGATGTCTTCTATGATAGGTATTGCAACAAAAAAAGATAGATACCCTCACACTGTCCAAAGCATGGAATGATCTATGAGAGGCAGCCTGGCAACATTTACCATTATGGCACCTACTTTAGCCTGTCAGGAAAAACATGTATTGAGGGATTGAAGCCAGACTAGTCTGATTTGCTCAGGGTGACATCGGGGAGACGAGCAGCATTTAGAGTTTATTTAGAAAAGTGCTGCGTAGTGACATTGGTAGCTCTCGTCCCCCCCAAGTGGTGTTTGTTGGGCTTTGATTTCCATCACATGGCCCTCTTCCCTGTTTGTTTAGGTGACAAAAGGAATCGCTAATGATCCTGAGTCATGCTAGGGCTGGGTCATATTCTGTAGGCAAAGGCTCTTTGTGTGTGTGTGTGTGTGTGTGTGTGTGTGTGTGTGTGTGTGTGTGTGTGTGTGTGTGTGTTTGTGTTTGTGTGTGTTTGGTTTCACTCTCTCCCACGGTAGTACAGTACTTACCTTTGCAGTTTTGTTCCCCACTGCCTCACAGGTCAGTGATGACTCTTAATTCACTGTCCACTGTCCCACAACCCTCTCCCCTCCATGTGCTATCCTACTTACCTAGGACCCTGAACTTTGAGAATCAAAGTCAGAATAAGAATTTCGTAAACGCCCAACTATCGGTGGCATGCTGGGTGTCAACCCCTGAAGCATGCAGGGAAAGCACAAGGATTCCCCCAAGATACACACTGTCACATGAACAAAGGATTATGCACTCTCTCACCCAGTGTTCATACACTCTCTCACCCAGTGTTCATACACTCACACAAACACTGGAGACAGAGGCAGATGATGGGAAGAACCTGCAGAGCAAACAAGGGAGTGTAGCACAGAGGCCTTAAAGCCTCTACAAACACCAGTCACTGTGGGTGAAGTGTCATGGAGAGCTTCGACGAACATTCCTTAAGTAAGGTTGTGGGTGGTGTGTGTGTGTGTGTGTAGTATTTGCGCTGTCAGCCTGCTCGACAGCTGTCTCAGCTCTTAACTAACTCCATTCCAGGTTCCTCTTTTAACAGCAACTTGGCCTTATATAACAAATGGAAAAATAAGAATTGGAAATGTGAGGCTGGTTGCTTTAGGCTTTATGGAAACCCATTTATAATCGGCAGGCTTTTATATTCAGTGATTATGACAAATTGACAGTCCTAATGAATTCTGTCCACCCTACCACTATTTATCAATCTATATTTGTTTTTCACTTCGGTAACATGGGCCTGATTGCATGAAACACTTTGCCAACTTGTTATATTGATATTGGCGTGAGGATTGACTCTTCATACAGAATTACTGTGGTGTAACGGAATCGTGTAAGTAGTTTAGTTTCCCGTCAGGTGTATTTGTCTCTAGTCAATACAAAGATACTAAACAAGTTTAGACTGAGGAGATCCTCTGTGAAAAAGACTTAACGATTCTTGTGTTTTCCTAATGAACTTCAGCATTTGTTGAGTACAAGCATATGGAAGTTGATGTTGTTTCTCTACATGGTACGATTGCAGGTGTCTGGATGTCCTCAGAAACAAAACCACTGTTTGTGTTCCAAATAGCACCCTCTCCCTTAGTGCGTTCTTTTCACCCCATTGGGCTCCGGTCAAAAGTAGGGCCGGGACGATACCAGTATCGCAATATTTTTTTCCATCGCAAAAATGTAAACACAAAGCTCTTTAATACCTAATAAAGCCTGCTGTATGTAAAACATTATGTGCTATAGCTTAGAAAATAAGTAAATGTGACTCTGATGACAACATAATTATGTTTGTTTTCAACATTAGCGCTGTTTTCCTAAAGAAGTTCCTTGCCACGGCCCTAGTCAAAAGTAGTGCACTATGTAGGGAATATGGTGCCATTTGGGATGAAGACACTATCCTTTGTTCTCAACTACAGAACTATCTGATATGAGACGACACAATGTTTTTGATTTCACCTCAAAGTGCACCACCTGTACACCTGTTAGTTACACCAGTTACATTCCTAGTCTCTGATCCACTCTATCGGATCTATTCGACAGTAAGCTGACATTGATAGAAAGGGCAGTACCATTAGGATTCGTTGTCCAATCAGTTATATGGCATTTCTTTTAACATAATCATTTTTGTAATTGACTTAAGACCTAATAAAAGGGCACAATCAGATTAAACATGCAATATTTTAGTTACATTGCCTTCAGAAAGTATTCACCCCCCTTTTCCCACATTTTGTGGTGTTACATGGTGCGATTTAAAAACAATCTACACAAAATACTCTGTCATAGACAGAATGTATGAAAAATATACAGTACCAGTCAAAAGTTTGGACACACCTACTCATTCCAGAGTTTTTCTTTATTTATACTATTTTCTACATTGTGAACAAATCCAAATATATTTTATATTTGAGATTCTTCAAAGTAGCCACCCTTTGCCTTGATGACAGCTTTGCTCACTCTTGGCATTCTGTCAACCAGCTTGATGAGGTTGTCACCTGGAATGCATTTAAATTAACAGGTGTGCCTTGTTAAATAGTGGAATTTCTTTCCTTAATGCATTTGAGCCAATCAGTTGTGTTGGGACAAGGTGTGGGTGGTATACAGAAGATATCTCTATTTGGTTTAAGACCAAGGCCATATTATGGCAAGAACAGCTCAAATAAGCAAAGAGAAACGACAGTCCATCTTTACTTTAAGACATGAAGGTCAGTCAATCTGGAAAATTTCAAGAACTTTGAAAGTTTCTTCAAGTGCTGTCGCAAAAACCATCAAGCCCTATGATGAAACTGACACTCATGAGGACCGCCACAGGAAAGACCCAGAGTTAACCTCTGCAGCAAAGGTTAAGTTCATTAGAGTTACCAGCCTCCAAAATTGCAGCCCAAATAAATGCTTAAAAAAATAAAAATAAACTATCTGCCATATATTCAATGTATACCATTAACTTTGGCTTCAATAAGAGGAGGCAGTTGTTCTCCCCTGGGATAAGCTATCTGCCATATATTCAATGTATACCATTAACTTCGGGTTCAATAAGAGGAGGCAGTTGTTCTCCCCTGGGATAAGCTATCTGCCATATATTCAATGTATACCATTAACTTCGGCTTCAATATCAGTGACACACTAAGGCCATTTGGTCTAAGCCACGCCAGACAAGCATATAAACATGAGGGTTACTCTCGTCACTGATTTTTATTTTTGTGATTTAACCTTTATTTAACTAGGCAAGTCAGTTAAGAACAAATTATTATTTACAATGACGGCCTAGGAACAGTGGGTTAGCTTCCTTGTTCAGGGGCAGAACGACAGATTTTTACCTTGTCAGCTCGGGGATTTGATCTAGCAACCTTTCGGTTACTGGCCCAACGCTCTAACCACTAGGCGTAGGGCCAGTGCTTCCCAGAGTTCAAGTAATAAACATATCTCAACATAAACTATTCAGATGAGACTGCGTGATTCAGGTCTTCATGGTCGAATTGCTGCAAAGAAACCACAACTAAAGGATACCAATAATAAGAAGAGAATTGCTTGGGCCAAGAAACACAAGTAATTTCCACCATTAGACTAGTGGAAATCTGTTCTTCTGTCAGATGAATCCAAATGTTTGATTTTTGGTTCCAAATGCCTTCATTGTGAGATGCAGAGTAGATGAACGGATGATCTCTGCATGTGTGGTTCCCACCGTGCAGCATGGAGGAGGTGGTGTGATGGTGATTTGCTGGTGACACTGTGATTTATTTAGAATTCAAGGCACACTTAACCAGCATGTGTAACGGCTTCTAGGAGTAGTGGGTGGAGAAGTCAGGCGCAGAGGTAGTTCAATCGTGATCTTTTAATCTAGAACAACAAGTAACGGTAACGCCAAACACTAAGGCGCATCACTTAAACCAGCCCAAAAGCAGGACCAAACAGTCCGGAGAAAATAGTCCACGAGAATACACACCACATGAACAGAAAAACAAGCCCGCACAAAAGCAGGCCGGCATGCCTGGTTTTAATAGCCCAAATCAAAACCCAAACAAGAAACAGATGTAACAAATCAGACAAAACTAACTGAAACAGAAAAGGGGATCGGTGGCAGTTAGTAGACCGACGACGCCGAGCGCCGCCCGAACAGGAAGAGTAACCACCTTCGGCGGGATTCGTGACAGCATGGCTACGACAGCATTCTGCAGCGATACGCCATCCCATCTGGTTTCCGCTTAGTGGGACTATCATTTGTTTTTCAACAGGACAATGACCTAACACACCTTCAGGCTTTGTAAGGGCTATTTGACCAAGAATGAGAGTGATGGAGTGCTGCATCAGATGACCTGGCCTCCACAATCACCTGACCTCAACCCAATTGAGATGGTTTGGGATGAGTTGGACTGCAGAGCGAAGGAAAAGCAGCCAACAAGTGCTCAGCATATGTGGGAACTCCTTCAAGACTGTTGGAAAAGCATAACAGGTGAAGCTTGTTGAGAGAATGCCACGAGTGTGCAGTGCTGTCATCAAGGCAGAGGGTGGCTACTTTGAAAAATCTAAAATATATTTAGATTTGTTTAACACTTTTTTTGGTTAGTACATGACTCCATATATGTTATTTCATAGTGTTGATGTCTTCACTATTTTTCTACAATGTAGATAATAGTGAGAATAGAGAAAAACCATTGAATGAGTAGGTGTGTCCAAACCTTTGACTGGTACTGTATGTTGATTACATAAATATTCACAACCCTGAGTCAATACATGTTAGAATCACCTTTGGCAGCGATTACAGCTGTGAGTCTTTCTGGGTAAGTCTGTAAGAGCTTTGCACACCTAGATTGTACAATGTTTGCACATTATTCCTTTTAAAATTCTTCAAGCTTCAAGTCAAGTTGGTTTCTAGACAGCCATTTTCAAGTTTTTCAAGCCGATTTAAGTCAAAACTGGAACTAGGCCACTCAGGAACATTCAATGTCATCTTGGTATGCAACTCCGGTGTATATTTGTCCTTGTGTTTTTGGTTATTGTCCTGCTGAAAGGTGCATTTGTGTCCCAGCGCCTGTTGGAAAGCGGTCTGAACCAGGTTTTCCTCTATGATTTTGCCTGTGCTAAGCTCTATTCCGTTTATTTGTCTAAAAAAGAACTCCCAAGTCCTTGCTGATGACAAACATACCCATAACATGATGCAGCTACCAGCATACTTCAAGATATGAAGAGTTGTACTCAGTGATGTGTAGTGTTGGATTTGCTCCAAACATAACACTTTGTTTTGCAGTTTTACTTCAGTGCCTTATTACAAACAGCATGCATGTTCTGTACAGGCTTCCTTTCTTTCACTGTCATTTAGGTTAGTATGTGTAGTAACTAAAATATTGTTGATCCATCCTCAGTTTTCTCATATCACAGCCATTAAACTCTAACTTTTAAAGTCACCATGGGATTTTCAATGTCTGCTCTTGTTATTTTAACCCATCTACCAATAGGTGCTCTTCTTTGGAAAACCACCCTGGTCTTTGTGGTTGAATCTGTGTTTTAAATGCACTGCTCAACTGAGGGACCTTACAGATAATTGTATGTGTGGGGTACAGAGATGAGGTAATCTCCTCCTTTGGCTAGTGGCCTGAGAAGTGGTAGCAGGATCTGTCCTGGCAAATCCGGCTTGCCCATGATGGATGGCTAGGTACGACTGAAGGCGTGTTTCTGGGTGTTGTATCAGATTAAGTACAGTGGAAAGAGATCAAATAATACAATACTGTATCATATGTACAATTCTACTGTACTGCTACTGTACTTTTGTATCCGCCCTTGGAACTGTCAATAACAGGTTAGAGAGGTGATTGCCCATCTAGTTTATACTGTACACCTGCTAAAGCAGAGCAGAAGCCAAAGGTTTGCTCTGTTTAAGTGTACACAAATGAAGGACACTTCCTTATTGTGTTGTTGTTGTGTAGTCGCAGTGCGTGATTATCACTTTATCACTCGCACACACTCACCAATCTCTATCTATTTCCGATCTGTTGAGATCTGGCCACGTCTCTATGTCCGCACACCACAGGGTGCCCAGCCTAGGGTTGTGAGAGGTCTGAACTGCTATTTCAAACAACAATTTTAAATTGATATCTGATTTTGAATACAGTACATGTATCATGATATGCAAAAAGTGGTATAGCTGGAACACACACTGCTGCGGTCACCATTTAGAGAGAGAGAAAAGCCATTGGCATTTTCTTATTATATTGTTCTGGAAGTGCATTTTTTAACGAAAGCAGTTTGCTGTGAATGTGCGTGTGTGCGTTCTGTCTGCCGTGACTGGTTATCCCCTGAATCATCACCTCGCCCAGGCAGACAGCTATCAATGTGATCATACAGAAGCCTTGAGGCTGGCACCTCTGGTCACCCACACTGCATGCCTCGTCTGACCCCTCCTCCGCCACACACACACACACCCAGCCCAACACCCCTCCTCCCACTCAGTGGAACAGAAACGCTGTCTTGTTAATTTCCTGATTCCATAATTATATAAGGTTGTTTGTGCCATCAGTAGATTTGCAGCCATTGTCTGGACTGTGTGTGTTTGTGTGAGATGAGTGCCTCTGATACACAGTCCCCGGCTCCGTGCTGATGGCACTATCTCAACCATCAGAGATTAGAGCCTTGCTCAATACACGCTCTATCTCACACACATACACACACACACACACACACACACACACACAAGGATACTCACCTCCAAAACACATCCACTCAAAAGACTAAGACACAGACTCCACACATATCACAAACTCACACTGCACACTCTTAGAATCAAAGCCTTCGAATAGATCTGTCTCTTTTCACAGTTACACACTACCTTTCCTCCTCAGAACTTTTATGGCCCTGAATCCAGATAAGGGTCTGTTAGTGTGGTAGGCATGGTAACGTTGTTGCTTAGGTTGTTGTCTCCCGTGTAAGCTGGGCGGAAGCGATGTTATTGCAGCGGGCGGATGTTTTCCAAAGCCAGAGAGAGGACAGAGATGCTATCCTGCCCATTAGCTGTAATTGTACTCGTTTGGGGAGGAGTGGGGTTGACAGGAAGAAGGCAGTGGAAAGGGAGGTGTCGTCCTCTCACATCAGAGATGGGGGGCTGTGACGGGAGCGGAGGAGGTGTGGCGGGAGAGTTGTGGTGAGGAGTGAATCGTCTGTAAGGAGGAAGTAGATGGGGGGGGTAATTTGGTTGGGGAAGGAGTGAGATTGAGATGATGAACTGTGTTACCCTGGCACACCCTTCCCTTCCTGGGCCTGCCTGCCTGACGATGGTAATCATCTGATTTGTCCAGGGCTAAACGACAGACTCTAAACAAATACTTGGCATGATAAAGGGCAGGCGACTGAGGTGACTGGGACACTAAAGTGAGGGTCAGTGAGGCTGTTGGAAGGGCCCGTCACATAGTGGCTGAGGACTGAGAACCAACACACACACGCACGCACACCCACACACAAAAGGAAAGGACACAAACAGACACACATCTACAAGACACCCATTCACTGACCACACACAGACCAGTACTACAAAGACTCAGATACACAAAGGCACACACACATGTACAGCCAGTCAGTGACTGCTATCTCCCACATTGAGCTTTTAAAGCACCTTAAGCAGACACGTGTCGACATGTTAGCCTGAAGCGAAAACCACTGGGAATGTGGCCTTGACTTGCCAGCAATATGTCTGCCAGCATTCACATGCCCTACTTGACCTCATTGGCATAGTGGTCATTCCTTCAAAACATCACACAGATAAGAGACTTGTTCATCTCTGTACCAGTCAGAGCTTGGGCCTGTGTGACTTTGGATGTATTCACTTCGGACTCTGGTCTTCCCTTTGGCTTCTAGTCTACCACTTAGATATTTGGCTTCTAGTCTACCACTTAGATATTTGGCTTCTAGTCTACCACTTAGATCTTTGGCTTCTAGTCTACCACTTAGATCGTTGGCTTCTAGTCTACCACTTAGATCTTTGGCTTCTAGTCTACCACTTAGATCTTTGGCTTCTAGTCTACCACTTAGATCTTTGGCTTCTAGTCTACCACTTAGATCTTTGGCTTCTAGTCTACCACTTAGATCTTTGGCCTGGATGAGTTTGTATGCATTCTGTTTTGCACCAATCAGAGCTTGGGTCTATGTGAGTTTGTATGTGTTCCCTTTGGCACCTCCTCTACACCACTCCTCTCTATGGTATGACTGATTGACTCTCTATCTCTGCTTCATCTGTGGCTCATCATTCAGCCATGCCACTTTAAGGTGGTGACTCACGCGTCCACCCCCGGATTAACACACTCATCTTGATCTTCATCTTGAGTGTATCTATGGATCACGCCACATGTTTTTCTCCCCAGAGGATACGCTTGTAACTAGGCTGCTAATCAGATTCTACAGCAATATAACTTTTTTTCAGTCAATAAACACTTCCTCAATGCACTGAATAAATCAGCATTCCCTCACATAAAATGTTATTAGATTCTGATGAGAATTCTCATCACAACGACAAAGACTGTGTTTCGACCCATACATGGACTGCGACACACCCACACCTCCAGTGTATCCTGGCCTGACCTGAGGCTTCCTAGCTGGGCAGTGTTAAGCAGACAGCTGCTTTGATTGAGGGGCCACCACAATGTCACGTCAATTCAGGTCCTTCTGGCCTAAACCCAGAGGGGATGAGCTGCAAACCACCTGCTAAAAGTCTTTGGAGCCCAAGCTGAGGCCTTTAGATCCCTACGTTTGCTTTCCGACCTGGACTTACCTTTTTTTACCTGGGTTTAGGGCACTTAGTGTGTGGCCGTTTGGCAGGGTACAGGACTGTTTGTCAGGAAGCAGGGCCGAAGAGGATAGGATACCTGGAAAAGACACCTGGTTCTGTCACACCTGACCTGAAAACACCTGCAACCCAATTGTGACACCACAGGGAGTTTCAAGTTTTAATGTCACGTGCAGGGAAATGCCTTTCTTGTGAGTGTTTCTGTTTCTTGTTATTTGGCACCAGGTTAGTTATTCCTTCCTGGAAATGTATATTTGTTGATTCTGCTGAACTTGAATAAGAGCAGCAGTAATTCCATGAGTAGCAAACCTAGGTTGCCCATGTGACTTGAGCTACCAGGTAACACTCACAAGTGGACGTGGCAGCTGAGTCGCTTATCCCATCTGCTTACATTTTATTTTTGTCTTAATTGGCGTTACGGGCTTTGTCCAATTTAAGTATGCAAAATGACAAACAAGGTTGCTGTGTGCTTCTCTCAGTCAGGGTTTTTCTTTAGGCACGTAATCACCTTGAGGAGGCTTGCTTCTCCTTTAGCTAACCTGCCAATCACCGGCAGGCCTGGCGATCCCTGATAAGCCGTATTTGTCAAACTAAACACTTGATCTAGAGCGGCGCTTCGGGATGAAGCTGAAGCTCTAAGGAGCCAGCCCACAAGGTTCAGGCAGAGACTTTAAAGAGGACAAAAGTTATAGCTGGAGATTTGCAGATGCTTTTCTGGAGCTAATCCCCAGATCTCCCCCTGACTCCGGAGATGCTCTGTGAGGCCTGGACCACTTGGCCTGGTCTGGGCTTAGTGCAGCTAAAGTGGCTCCAGGGGGCAACTGTCTGGCTCCCTCCAAAATGGCACCTTGTTCCCTATATAGTGCACTACTTTTGACCGCAGGGCCCTGGTCAAAAGTAGTGCACTGTAAGGAATTAGGGTGCCATTTGGAATGCAAACAGTCTTGCAAATGAACTGTAGCCCACGGGTGCTGAGCTGTGTCAGGGGAATTAGTTGACTCTTTCTTGGAAATGTTTTTATTTTGGTTTGCACTTCAATGACACATTCAATGATTTCCCTGTGATTTTATAGTTACTGAGTATACAAAACATTATGAACACCTGCTCTTTCCATGACAGAGTGACCAGGTGAATCCAAGTGAAAGCTATGATCCCTTATTGATGTCACTTGTTAAATCCACTTCAACCAGTGTAGATGAAGGGGAGGAGATCAGTTAAAGAAGGATTTTTAAGCCTTGAGACATGGATTGTGTATGTGTGCCATTCAGAGGATGAATGGGCAAGACATGGGCATGGTAGAAGATGCCAGGCACACCGGTTTGTGTCAGGAACTGCAGCGCTGCTGGGTTTTTCACGCTCAACAGCTTCCTGTGTGTATCAAGAATGGTCCACCACCCAAAGGACATCCAGTCAACTTGACACAACTGTGGGAAGGATTAGAGTCAACATGGGCCAGCATCCTTGTGGGACGCTTGAATAGTAGGAAGGTGTTCCCAATGTTTGGTTTCCCCCGTGTATATTTCTGTACTGTGAATTTGGAATAATACTGTTGATGACGATAATGCCATTTTAGGGTAAGAGCTGAAATTTCAGATGGAGTTTTGGCCTGCCTGGTGACATCACCAGTAATTTAGTTAATAGACCAATAATGAAGAGTTCCAGGCCTTCCAAGAGGCGGTCTAAGGTATCGCAGTGCCAGAGGCGTCACTATGGACCTGGGTTTGATCCCAGGCTGTATCACAACTGGCCCAGTGTCGTGAGGGTTTGGCCGGGGGGGCTTTACTTGGCTCATCACACTCTAACAACTCCTTGTGGCGGGCCGGGCGCCTGCAGGCCAACTTTCAGGTTAAGCGGGCGGGTGTTAAGAAGCGTGGTTTGGCGGGTCATGTTTCGGAGGACCCATTGGGGAGTTGTGGCAATGAGACCAGATCAAAAAAGCGGAGAAACATTTTTTTTTTTACAAAAAAAAGAGATTTCCAAACCTCTCTGCCAATAATCAGTTACTTTTCAGTTTCCCCCTCCCCACTCAGACCACCAAGAAGCAATTTTTGTTTATTTTTGACCATTTCAATTGAAAACAATAACAGTAAGGTACATAATTGTTACATAAATTATTTGATATTTAGGTTAAACAAATATGTCTGCTTTGGACCTTTAAACAAGTGCACAATTGGATAGTTACTGTATCTGATGCTACATTAAATTGGACCAGCAGTCCACATACTTTATGACCATTTCAAGCTAGTGCATACAGCCTAGTCGTGCATCCCCTTTCCCCATACTCATCTAGGGGGTGTTTAAGCCAAGATGACCATGTGTTAAACCTTGGTGTATGACAAAACACTAACGGCAAACTCATTTTGTATTATCTGTGCACACAATTGCTGAGCACTCCATCGCTCTCCTCCTCAGCTCTTAGTTAAGCACACACTTATCATGCAATATGCCTGCACAGCAAACCAAAAATTGTTCTGTGAGAGTTCCCAGAACATTCGTTGAGTTGCGGCAAATGTTCTCATAACACAAAAACAGTTGAGTCGTAGTGATGATTATAGAATGTCTGTATACAAAACATTCTGATGTTGCAAGAATGTTCCTAGAACACATTTCATCTGTTCTTTAAAGTGTCTCAGCATGTTTCATTAGGAACGGGAAAGGGGATAACCTAGGTTGTGGGAACTGTCTGGTGTGAACAATAAGGGGACAAAATATTTGTTACCAAAACACAATGTGTCCATTTGTACAGATTATAATACAATGTTTCTGTTAGGGTGCAAAAAACATTCACCCGATGTTATAATAAAGTCCCCAGAACACGTTTAATCTGTTCTTTAAAGGTTCCCAGACTGTTTCATTAGGTTGTGTGAACAGTCTGGTGAGAACGTTGTGGGGACATCACAAAAAATAGGTTCCCAAACGACAAAAACTGTCATGTTGTGCAGATGATTCTACAATGTTTCTTTTAAGGTGTAAAAAAACATTCACCTGATGTTACAACTATGTTCCTGGAACACATTACGTCTGTTCTTTAAAGGTTTCCAGAATGTTTCATTAGGTTTGGGAACGTTGTGTGGACATGACGAGATATCTTCCCAAAGCACTCAACTGTCCAGTTGTGCTGATTATTACACTGTTTCTATTGGGTTGCAAAAATACACAGGCTCAGATATACTCTACTGAAAGAGAGAATCTCTTTATTTTGTCAAGATTCATAGATCCAGTCAGAAATGCATAATGGGTGATGGTGAATAGCCCAGTTGCCAGTATTTCCCTGGGTTAATTATGTCTAAGACGGCTAAAAACGAAGAATGGATTTCCTGATTGACTATACTGCCATGGTTATATACTCAAAAAATAATCCCTAAGAGAGCTTCCCTGGTAGTGCAGAGGATGAAGGACCTGGCTTGGAAACCAAACATTGCAGGTTCAAACCCAACATGTGCAGATTGTCAACATATAAAGTGTATAAAAAAGTGGTTGTGTTTGTATGATTAAATGCTGTTCAAATGTCCTATAAATTAAATTAAAATGCCACATGGCTCTGTGTCACTTACAATATAGTCCTCAAATGAGAATTGCTATTAAATCTGGAGAGAAACATAATGGAGATGTATTTGAGTCTGCTTTAATTTGCATGTTGGGAATGGGGTAAAACCTAAATGTAATATTTTCTAAATATTCTTAATGTTCTGAGGTACTCCAAGACAATACATATTATGTGAACATCAATGCAATATCACGTTAAACCTAAAACACATATGCTATGAACATCATACAAACGTACTTATTTCATTCCTACAATATTAAGAGAATATCCTTTGCAACCTCGTTTAAACATTGTATGAATGTCATCACAACTGTATCTCTTGTAATGTACCCACACTGTCTCCACAACTAAATGACATGTTCTGGGAACCTGTAAAGAACTCCGAAAAGGATGTTCTGTCAGCATTCTTGCAACATCAAATTAATGTTTCGTATTGCGTCAGATAACAATATTGACGAATACGCTGATTCGGTGTGCGAGATCATTAGAACATGCGTTGAAGATGTCGTTCCCATAGCAACGATTAAAACATTCCCTAACCAGAAACCGTGGATTGATGGCAGCATTCGCGTGAAACTGAAAGCGCGAACCACTGCTTTTAATCAGGGCAAGGTGTCTGGTAACATGACCGAATACAAACAGTGCAGCTATTCCCTCCGCAAGGCTATCAAACAAGCTAAGCGTCAGTACAGAGACAAAGTAGAATCTCAATTCAACGGCTCAGACACAAGAGGCATGTGGCAGGGTCTACAGTCAATCACGGACTACAGGAAGAAATCCAGCCCAGTCACGGACCAGGATGTCTTGCTCCCAGGCAGACTAAATAACTTTTTTGCCCGCTTTGAGGACAATACAGTGCCACTGACACGGCCTGCAACGAAAACATGCGGTCTCTCCTTCACTGCAGCCGAGGTGAGTAAGACATTTAAACGTGTTAACCCTCGCAAGGCTGCAGGCCCAGACGACATCCCCAGCCGCGCCCTCAGAGCATGCGCAGACCAGCTGGCCGGTGTGTTTACGGACATATTCAATCAATCCCTATACCAGTCTGCTGTTCCCACATGCTTCAAGAGGGCCACCATTGTTCCTGTTCCCAAGAAAGCTAAGGTAACTGAGCTTGGGTTAGGACAAGAGGAATACCTATGTGAGAATGCTGTTCATTGACTACAGCTCGGCATTCAACACCATAGTACCCTCCAAGCTCGTCATCAAGCTCGAGACCCTGGGTCTCGACCCCGCCCTGTGCAACTGGGTACTGGACTTCCTGACGGGCCGCCCCCAGGTGGTGAGGGTAGGCAACAACATCTCCTCCCCGCTGATCCTCAACACTGGGGCCCCACAAGGGTGCGTTCTGAGCCCTCTCCTGTACTCCCTGTTCACCCACGACTGCGTGGCCACGCACGCCTCCAACTCAATCATCAAGTTTGCGGACGACACAACAGTGGTAGGCTTGATTACCAACAACGATGAGACGGCCTACAGGGAGGAGGTGAGGGCCCTCGGAGTGTGGTGTCAGGAAAATAACCTCACACTCAACGTCAACAAAACTAAGGAGATGATTGTGGACTTCAGGAAACAGCAGAGGGAACACCCCCCTATCCACATCGATGGAACAGTAGTGGAGAGGGTAGCAAGTTTTAAGTTCCTCGGCATACACATCACAGACAAACTGAATTGGTCCACTCCAATAGACAGCATCGTGAAGAAGGCGCAGCAGCGCCTCTTCAACCTCAGGAGGCTGAAGAAATTCGGCTTGTCACCAAAAGCACTCACAAACTTCTACAGATGCACAATCGAGAGCATCCTGGCGGGCTGTATCACCGCCTGGTACGGCAACTGCTCCGCCCTCAACCGTAAGGCTCTCCAGAGGGTAGTGAGGTCTGCACAACGCATCACCGGGGGCAAACTACCTGCCCTCCAGGACACCTACACCACCCGATGTTACAGGAAGGCCATAAAGATCATCAAGGACATCAACCACCCGAGCCACTGCCTGTTCACCCCGCTATCATCCAGAAGGCGAGGTCAGTACAGGTGCATCAAAGCTGGGACCGAGAGACTGAAAAACAGCTTCTATCTCAAGGCCATCAGACTGTTAAACAGCCACCACTAACATTGAGTGGCTGCTGCCAACACACTGACAATGACACTGACTCAACTCCAGCCACTTTAATAATGGGAATTGATGGGAAATGATGTAAATATATCACTAGCCACTTTAAACAATGCTACCTTATATAATGTTACTTACCCTACATTATTCATCTCATATGCATACGTATATACTGTACTCTATATCATCGACTGTATCCTTATGTAATACATGTATCACTAGCCACTTTAACTTATGCCACTTTGTTTACATACTCATCTCATATGTATATACTGTACTCGATACCATCTACTGTATCTTGCCTATGCTGCTCTGTACCATCACTCATTCATATATCCTTATGTACATATTCTTTATCCCCTTACACTGTGTATAAGACAGTAGTTTTGGAATTGTTAGTTAGATTACTTGTTGGTTATTACTGCATTGTCGGAACTAGAAGCACAAGCATTTCGCTACACTCGCATTAACATCTGCTAACCATGTGTATGTGACAAATAAGATTTGATTTGATTTGATTTAATGTTTTATGCAACAGGATACAAACATTATCTGAATGTCAGCACCACTGGAAATGTTTTGTGTTTTGGAACATGTTTTGGGAACAGCATGATCATTACAAAGGTACACCTTGTGCAGGGGACAATAAAAGGCCACTCTAAAATGTGCAGTTTTGTCACAACACAATGCCACAGATGTTTCAAGTTTTGAGGGAGCGTGCAATTGGCATGTTGACTGCAGGAATGATGCATATGCATATCTGTATTCCCAGTCATGTGAGATCCATAGATTAGGGCCTAATGAATTTATTTAAATTGACTGATTTCCTTCTATGAACTGTAACTCAGTTAAATGTTTAAAATTGTTGCATGTTGCGTTTATTTTTGTTCAGTATAGAACTTAATGGGAATCTTAGCTAATGTTCTGGGAATGTTCCTAGTTTGCTGGGTTGTCAGCTGCTCTCTGGAATTGTCTATTACTGCCTACACATGGCATTTTTCCCCCAAGGATGTCCTGAACTCCAGTCTTTATCAGAGTTTTAGAGACTTTTTAAAGAGCAAAACATGTTTTCCACCTTAGAGAATGTCAGAGAATGGAAACTACTGTGATCGTTCAGTTACGTCTCCTGACCAGTAGAGGGGATAGGCACTCCAAGTGTGGCTGTCCAGGTTGCTCGGTTCATTGTCTCACTGTGCAAGGTTGTCATTGTTCCTCCTCCGCATTTCTAACAGCCCATCTGTATGTGGATTGATGTCACGCCTCATCACAACACAGCAGCAGGAGAGGAGAGGAGTTGGCCATTTTGAACCGAACCAGCCTTCTCCCTCCAGTGTGTCTCTGTCAGCTGGTGCCAGTTCATTTGTCTCTGAATTAGATAAACAGAAACCTGGCAGTATTTGAGATGGATCTGTCTCCCTATTCACGGGTCAGCATCAACAGAGACCCACAGGGAAAACAGAGAAGCATAATCCCTTTAAAGGGGTGGTGGTGGTGACTGTATTGTTCCACAGTCTGTGTCCTAAAGGGCACCCTATTCCCTATATATTGCACTACTTTTGACCTGAGTCCTATTGGCCCTTTGTGCCATTTAGGACTCAGCCACAGATTACCAGGGAGTCTGTCACGAGGAATTTCCTTATTGGCTCCCAGTGGCTTACACACACAGCGGAGCACATAATGGCAATCTTGTCACCAAGCTGCAGTGAACCTGAAGAGGGGAAAGGTGAAGGAAGGAGGCGGTAAGATGGTTGGAGCCATGGTGCTTGCCTTGGCCGGCCAGACATCAGATAGGCTCTGGCTTGAGGTGGCAATGGGCTTAGCTGGTGGGGGCTGGTCGGCAGTATGGGTATGGGGGGTGATGCGCATGGCTAGTTGTAGGATGTGGCTAGCGGAGTGTCAGGGCGGGGTGAGGGGGCCGGCCCTGCCCTTACCAGACCTCCGTCATGGGTCGGCAGGTAGCCTAGTGGTTAGTGTTGGACTTGTAACCGAAAGGTTGCAAGATTGAATCCCCGAGCTGACAAGGTAAAAATATGTCGTTCTGCCCCCGAACAAGGCCGTTAACCCACTGTTCCTAGGCCGTCATTGTAAATAATAATTTGTTCTTAACTGACTTGCCGGGTTAAATAAAGGTTAAATCACAAAAATAAAAATCAGTGACGAGAGTAACCCTAATGTTTATATGCTTGTCTGGTGTGGCTTAGACCAAATGGCCTTTGTGTGTCACTGTGATATTGAAGCCAAAGATAGCTTATCCCAGGGGAGAACAACTGCCTCCTCTTATTGAAGCCACTGAAGTTCAAGGCCGACCGCAGTACTGCATGCATTGTTAGCAAAAAAAACAGGATCCCCTTTATAGTGAACGGACAAATGTCAATTTTCCTGGTCAATCTTTGTATTCTAAACATTTGTTTCTATTTACACAATCATGTTACCAATAATTGCTTGTAATACACAAGATAAATGTTATAGAACCGATAATTTAAAAATCGCACACAGAAGTTAAGAATAATTTGGTTGCTAATGGCAGCCTGCAGTACCCTGATCGGCCTTCAACTTGAGTTACTCAGAGAGGGCAGCACTGGGCTAGCCTGCAACGTCACTTCCTGGAGTTGCTCAAACGTTCTCCACGAGCAGGGACGGATTAAGAAATCCTGTTTCCATTGGTTCTACAGACAGATTTGTCTTTTCTTTTCAGCAGTATGCATTTGTTTTCCAAACTGTACGTTTTCCCCGCGATTGTATTTTGAAATCTGCAAAAGACAAAGTGACAGCTGCAACCAACCATAGAAATTTAAGCCATGACTGGCATTCATTGTAACACCCTTTTAAGACACTTTATATTGGTGTTTCCTTACTTTTGTCAGATACTTGTGTGCTTGTGATAAAACTTATGGAATCATGTTGTAACCAAAAAAGTGTTAAACAAATCAAATTAAATGTATCTTTGCGATTCTTCAAAGTAGCCACCCTTTGCCTTGATGACAGCTTTGCCCACTCTTGGCATTCTCTCAACCAGCTTTGAGAGAAGCACACAGCCAAAACAACACAAGAGTGGCTTCGGGACAAGTCTCTGAATGTCCTTGAGTGGCCCAGCCAGAGTCCGGAATTGAACCTAATCAAACGTCTCTGGAGAGACCTGAAAATAGCTGTGCAGCGACATTCCCCATCCAACCTGACAGAACTTGAGAGGATCTGCAGAGGAGAATGGGAGAAACTCCCCAAATACAGATGTGTGAAGGTTGTAGAGTCATACCCAAGAAGACTGTAATCACTGCCAAAGGTCCTTCAACAAAGTACTGAGTAAAGGTTCTGAAAACTTATGTAAATGTGATATTTCAGTTTATTTTTCATAAATTTAAAAAAAATCGTTTTTGCTCTGTCATTATGGGGTTTTGTGTGTAGATTAATGAGGAGGAAAAACTTTTTAATCCATTTTAGAATAAAGTTGTAATGTAATTTTTTTTTAAGTCAAGGGGTCAGAATACTTTCAGAATGCACTGTACACAGTCATTATCTTATCCGCATGGAACATCCTATTTTTCTTCTATATTCTAATGATCACCGTTTTGTGTTGTTACTTTTAACCTCTTCTGCACCAATAAGGAACAACCTACACTACCGTTCAAAAGTTCGGGGTCACTTATAAATGACCTTGTTTTTGAAAGAAAAGCACATTTTTGGTCCATTTAAAATAACATCAAATTGATCAGAAATACAGTGTAGACATTGTTAACGTTTATATGACTATTGTAGCTGGAAATGTCAGATTTTTTAATGGAATATCTACATAGGCGTACAGAGGCGCATCACCACTTCTGTGTTCCAATGACACGTTGTGTTAGCTAATCCAAGTTTATAGTTTTAAAAGGCTAATTGATCATTAGAAAACCCTTTTGCAATTGTTAGCACAGCTGAAAACGGTTGTACTGATTAAAGAAACAATAAAAATGGCCTTCTTTAGACTAGTTGAGTATCTGGAGCATCAGCATTTGTGGGTTTGATTACAGGCTCAAAATGGCCAGAAACAAAAAACTTTCTTCTGAAACTCGTCAGTCTATTCTTGTTCTGGAAATGAAAGCTATTCCATGCGAGAAATTTCCAAGAAACTGAAGATCTCGTAGAACGCTGTGTAATTACTTCCTTCACAGAACAGCGCAAACTGGCTCTAACCAGAATAGAAAGATGAGTGGGAGGCCCTGGTGCACAACTGAGCAAGAGGACAAGTACATTAGTGTCTAGTTTGAGAAACAGATGTCCTCAACTGGCAGCTTCATTAAATAGTACCTGCAATACACCAGTCTCAACGTCAACAGTGAAGAGGCAGAGTTGCAAAGAAAAAGCCATATCTCAGACTAGCCAATAAAAAGTAAAGATTAAGATGGCCAATAGAACACAGACACTGGACAGAGGAAGATTGGGAAAAAGTGTTATGGACAGACAAATCTAAATTTGAGGTGTTCGGAACACAAAGAAGAACATTCGTGAGATGCAGAAAAAAATGAAAGATGCTGGAGGAGTACTTGACACCATCTGTGAAGCATGGGGGAGGCAATGTGATGGTCTGGGGGTCCTTTGTGGTGGTAAAGTGGGAGATTTGTACAGGGTAAAAGGGATCTTGAAGAAGGAAGGTTATCACTCCATTTTGCCATGCCATACCCTACCCTGTAGACGGTGCTTAATTGGAGCCAATTTCCTCCTTCAACAGGACAATGACCCAAAGCACAGCTCCAAACTATGCAATAACTATTTAGGGAAGAAGCAGTCAGCTGGTACTCTGTCTATAAAGGAGTGGCCAGCACAGTCACCGGATCTCAACCCTATTGAGCTGTTGTGGGAGCAACTTGACCGTAGGGTATGTAAGAAGTGCCCATCAAGCCAATCCAACTTGAGGGAGGTGATTCAGGAAGCATGGGGTGAAATGTCTTCAGATTACCTCAACAAATTGACAACTAGAATGCCAAAGTTCTGCAAGGCTGTAAATGCTGCCAATGGAGGATTCTTTGACGAAAGCAAAGTTTGAAAGACAGCTATTATTTCAATAAAAATCATTATTTATAACCTTGTCAACGTCTTGACCATATTTCCTATTAATTTTGCAACTCATTTGATGTATGTTTTCATGGAAAACAAGGACATTTCTAAGTGACCCCAAACTTTTGAACGGAAGTGGGTGTCCCTCAAGTTGGGGGTACTTGTGTAGGTTTTTTTCTGGGAATGTATTATTGTTTTGTGTAGTGATGGGGGGGAAATCGATACAGTTACATATCGGGATATTATTTTTGGATGGTATTATATTGATATTGATATTATACCACCCACCACTGCGACCTGTATGCTCTAGTCGGCTGGCCCTCACTACATATTCGTCGCCAGACCCACTGGCTCAAAGTCACCTAAGTCTATGCTAGGTAAAGCTCCGCCTTATCTCAGTTCACAGGTCACGATAACAACACCCACCCGTAGCACACGTTCCAGCAGGTATGTCTCACTTATCATCCCCAAAGCCAACACCTCATTTGGCCGCCTTTCCTTCCAGTTCTCTGCTGCCAGTGACTGGAACGAATTTCAAAAATCGCTGAAGTTGGAGACTTTTATTTCCCTCACCAACTTTAAACATCAACTATCTGAGCAGCTAACCGATCGCTGCAGCTGTACATAGTCCATCTGTAAATAGCCCACCCAATCTACCTACCTCGTCCCCATACTGTTTTTATTTTATTTACTATTCTGCTCTTTTGCACACCAGTATCTCTACTTGCACATCATCATCTGCTCATTTATCACTCCAGTGTTACTCTGCAAAATTGTAACTATTCGCTACAATGGCCTATTTATTGCCTACCTCTTCATGCCTTTTGTACACACTGTATATAGACTTTATTTTTTTCTACTGTGTCATTGACTTGTTTATTGTGTTATTGGCTTGTTTATCGTTTACTCCATGTGTAACTCTGTGTTGTTGTCTGTGTCACTTTGCTTTATCTTGGCCAGGTCGCAGTTGCAAATGAGAACTTGTTCTCAACTAGCCTACCTGGTTAAATAAAGGTGAAATAAATACAAAATAAATAAAAATATTTGATTTCAAGTAAACCCTTTTTTTGCAACTGTAGGTAGCGTTAGCTAGCGCTAATCGGCTGTACCTGACCCAAAAGCTTGTTCTCCATCTTCTTTTTCAAATAGTGCTGCAACAGGTTTTCAGCACTTATTTCCCAGAATGTCCGAAACGCATTCTCATGCTATCTCTTGTCTCTCTGCAGCAGACATATAGTAAGGAATCTGTTTGGAACATCAAATCGCATTTAATTCACAGTATCGGATTGCAATACATATAGAATTGTGAGAATCGCAATACATATCTGCACCTAAGTATAGGGATAATATTGTATTGTGAGGTCCCTGGCAATTCCCACCTCTACTTTGTGTGTGTGGTATGTGAGTGTGTGTGTGTGTGCGTGCATTTGTGAGAGAGAGAACTATAGACTTGGACACTGTCATTGGGCATGTTTGTTGTGTTCCTTGTGCCCACTGCTCAGGCTCAGGGACATTGCTGTTTTCGTGGCTGGAGCAGGGATAGAGGAGGAGAGGGTCGGGAGACAATAAGAGAGGTGCTGATTGGCTAAGGAGACTCAGCCTTGGCAAAAAAAACTGGAGGAGGGAGGAGGAGAAGAATGCTGGACACACAAATCTCTGAAAATGAATGTCTCACCCACACAGTGTATACTCGTGCAACATCACACACATATTCCAACACACACACAATACATTCACTTCGATAAACACTGGCTTTAATCAGAGCTATGCGGAGAAAGATGAGGTCATTTTCAGACCATGCATCTGCATCATCAAAGCTGTTCAGAGCCTCCTTCCACCACAACAGCCCATAATGAGATCCTGTTCTCTTTGCTCCCTCCAACAACGTGCATATTTCACTGAGCTGAGGTAACTATGGATTTGGATGGCAACCCGCTTCTACCACGTTATAAGTGCTGTGCTCTGATTGGTTTTAGGGCCAATTAGATTGAGCCGTAATGCTAAAGCAGAGGGTTTCAATCTTAGTTCTTAAAAGTTCTAGAGCTTGTTTGTTCTGTGTTCCACTGCCATCACCATCATTCTACTCACGTTGCACAGCGACGACTCCGCGATCTCAACAAAGCTTGTGGAACTCTTACTTAATCTGCTGGATACAACACTTAATCCACACCCCCCCATTTCCTCCCTAACGCCCTAATCCAGGGAGCACTCACAATATAATTGTTCATTTTTACTGATGCTTTTATCCAAAGCCACTTATTAAAGTGGGAGCCCAGTTTCATACAGTGGGGTTTAGTTGAGCCCACCAGATGTAGGCTCTACCTTTGATCAAGAGACACCGCCACAGTTAAGTGTCCCACCACCGGAGAGTTGAACCCGCCGCAGCCCCCCCATCAGCACACACACATCACATACATACATACACACACTCCCAACACACCTATACACACCCTTCAGAAGGAAGAATTCAGAGTTCCTAGGGTTCCCTCTGTGTGGTGTATTAGGTTGACCTCAAGATGGGTAGCTAGATGAGTTTGAGGAGGATGTGGGACGATGCCCCAACGCCACCACTCTACTGGCCTACTACATCTTCTACCTGCCTACCCTACCTGGTGCTCAGGGCAGGGAAATCTCTGTCTCACCCCACCAGCTCCAACTTCAGTGGCTTGAGGGAAACACACCAAACCATGCTGCACACACACTCCTCCCACCGTCCCCTTCTCTCCTCCCTCCTCCCCCACAGCGGATCTCTCTGCATGTGGATCAAATCAGAATCATCCACTAATTGACTATTTACAGGGCACCAGAAAGGCCGTAATGGACATGTTATTAAATCCCCCCTCCACTATTTAAAGTGTGTTTTCAGAGTGCCTGGGCTGGGCTGAAGGAGAGAAGGAGTCAGAGATTTTTTACAAGGCAGCCCAGTTAAGCCCATCAGAGTGGGTACCACCCAGCCCAGGTGTGTGTTCAAAATGGCACCCTATTCCCTACGAAGTTCCCTACTTTTGACCAGGGCCCATATGGCTCTAGTCAAACGTAGGGCACTATATAGGGAATCGGGTGCCATTTGGAACCAGGCAGCTCTCAAACGGGATTATGGGACGACAGCGGTATGGGAAAGAAAGGGCAGCATGGAGTGTAGAGAGGCAGGGGAAATAGGCACCGGCACAGCCAGATCTCAGAACCAATGAGTTCCAGATGGAACCCTAGGCCCCCTGTCAGGTTTTCACAGATAGGTTGCATCCCAAATTACTTTTGAAAGGTAGTGCACTATAATGGGAATAGGATTCCATTTGGGACGGAGACATGAACTCAGCAAAAAAAGAAATGTCCTCTCACTGTCAACTGCGTTTATTTTCAGAAAACTTAACATGTGTAAATATTTGTATGAACATAACAAGATTCAACCACTGAGACATAAACTGAACAAGTTCCACAGGCATGAAACTAACAGAATGGGAATAATGTGTCCCTGAACAAAGGGGGGGTCAAAATCAAAAGTAACAGTCAGTATCTGGTGTGGCCACCAGCTGCATTAAGTACTGCAGTGCATCTCTTCCTCATGGACTGCACCAGATTTGCCAGTTATTGCTGTGAGATGATACCCCACTCTTCCACCAAGGCACCTGCAAGTTCCCGGACATTTCTGGGGGGATTGTCCCTAGCCCTCACCCTCCGATCCAACAGGTCCCAGACATGCTCAATGGGATTGAGATCCGGGCACTACGCAGGCCATGGCAGAACACTGACATTCCTGTCTTGCAGGAAATCACACACAGAACGAGCAGTATGGCTGGAGGCATTGTCATGCTGGAGGGTCATGTCAGGATGAGCCTACAGGAACGGTACCACATGTGGGAGGAGGATGTCTTCCCGGTAACGCACAGCGTTGAGATTGTCTGCAATGACAACAAGCTCAGTCCGATGATGCTGTGACACACTGCCCCAGACCATGACGGAACCTCCACCTCCAAATCGATCCCACTCCAGAGTACAGGCCTCAGTGTAATGCTCATTCATTCGACGATAAACGCGAATCCGATCATCACCCCTGGTGAGACAAAACCGCGACTCGTCAGTGAAGAGCACTTTTTGCCAGTCCTGTCTGGTCCAGCGACTGTGGGTTTGTGCCCATAGGTGACGTTGTTGCCAGTGATGTCTGGTGAGGACCTGCTTTACAACAGTCCTACAAGCCCTCAGTCCAGCCTCTCTCAGCCTATTGCGGACAGTCTGAGCACTGATGGAGGGATTGTGCGTTTCTGGTGTAACTCGGGCAGTTGTTGTTGCCATCCTGTACCTGTCCCGCAGGTGTGATGTTCGGATGTACCGATCCTGTGCAGGTGTTGTTACACGTGGTCTGGGTCTGCCACTGCGAGGACGATCAGCTGTCCATCTTGTCTCCCTGTAGTGCAGTCTTAGGCCTCTCACAGTACAGACATTGCCATTTATTGCCCTGGCCACATCTGCAGTCCTCATGCCTCCTTGCAGCATGCCTAAGGCACATTAACGCAGAAGAGCAGGGACCCTGGGCATCTTTCTTTTTGAGTTTTTCAGAGTCAGTAGAAAGGGCTCTTTAGTGTCCTAAGTTTTCATAACTGTGACCTTAATTGCCTACCGTCTGTAAGCTGTTAGTGTCTTAAAGGCCGTTCCACAGGTGCATGTTCATTAATTGTTTATGGTTCATTGAACAAGCATGGGAAACTGTGTTTAAACCCTTTACAATGAAGATCTGTGAAGTTATTTATATTTTTACGAATTATCTTTGAAAGAAAGGGTCCTGAAAAAGGGACGTTTCTTTTTTTGCTGAGTTTAGATACACTGCCGTACCTCCGCAGCTCTAGAGTGGGGTTACACTGTGCTCTGCAAGTGGCTTAAACTTGGCTTCTTTATAACAGAGAGAGACTGTGTTTTATGTGGAAAGTTAGTATAAATGTAGGTCTACTGCTACGTCTGTCTTTTTATGCTTTATTCGAGCTACAGTTGAAAAAAGGTCATCATAAATTTCAGAATGAGAATTAACCTTTTTTCCCTGCAGGTTCTTAAGAGTGGCTTTTGGGTGTTTCCTGTTTTACAGAAGTTTTTTGTTCAAACCACATGATGCTTTTATTTCTTTGTCCTCACCTCTCACACCATAGCACGGTTTCTGTTAGCCATCGTTGGCCTCTCAGCCATCGCAGGACAATCAAATCAATTATTTTGTAGTCAAATAACTCTTGACTTAGTCTGAATTACTTAGTTTTCTGATTATAAAATCGTCCAATTCTGCTCAATACTCCAGACCTATTGTCCCTCCCAGTAGAACCACCTGCGTTCAGTTGGACATCCTCCATAGACACATGGAGGTCAGTCTAACTCCTCAGCTTCACAACCACCATACCCTCCACACATACACGGCCATCCTAACCATATTTCCTCCTGGTCTGCACATGTGAGAAGAACACACTTGTGTATATTACAATACACATGGTTTGTTACTAATTATAAACTGGGTGGTTCGAGCCCTGAATGCTGATTGGCTAACAGCCTTGGTATATCAGTCTGTATACCACGGGTATGACAAAACATTTATTTTTACTGCTCTAATTAGGTTGGCCCAGTCACGGACCAGGATGTCTTGCTCCCAGGCAGACTAAATAACTTTTTTGCCCGCTTTGAGGACAATACAGTGCCACTGACACGGCCTGCAACGAAAACATGCGGACTCTCCTTCACTGCAGCCGAGGTGAGTAAAACATTTAAACGTGTTAACCCTCGCAAGGCTGCAGGCCCAGACGGCATCCCCAGCCGTGCCCTCAGAGCATGCGCAGACCAGCTGGCCGGTGTGTTCACGGACATATTCAATCAATCCCTATACCAGTCTGCTGTTCCCACATGCATCAAGAGGGCCACCATTGTTCCTGTTCCCAAGAAAGCTAAGGTAACTGAGCTAAACGACTACCGCCCCGTAGCACTCACTTCCGTCATCATGAAGTGCTTTGAGAGACTAGTCAAGGACCATATCACCTCCACCCTACCTGACACCCTAGACCCACTTAAATTTGCTTACCGCCCAAATAGGTCCACAGACGATGCAATCTCAACCACACTGCACACTGCCCTAACCCATCTGGACAAGAGGAATACCTATGTGAGAATGCTGTTCATCGACTACAGCTCGGCATTCAACACCATAGTACCCTCCAAGCTCGTCATCAAGCTCGAGACCCTGGGTCTCGACCCCGCCCTGTGCAACTGGGTACTGGACTTCTTGACGGGCCGCCCCCAGGTGGTGAGGGTAGGCAACAACATTTCCACCCCGCTGATCCTCAACACAGGGGCCCCACAAGGGTGCGTTCTGAGCCCTCTCCTGTACTCCCTGTTCAACCACGACTGCGTGGCCACGCACGCCTCCAACTCAATCATCAAGTTTGCGGACGACACAACAGTGGTAGGCTTGATTACCAACAACGACGAGACGGCCTACAGGGAGGAGGTGAGGGCCCTCGGAGTGTGGTGTCAGGAAAATAACCTCACACTCAACGTCAACAAAACTAAGGAGATGATTGTGGACTTCAGGAAACAGCAGAGGGAACACCCCCTATCCACATCGATGGAACAGTAGTGGAGAGGGTAGTAAGTTTTAAGTTCCTCGGCATACACATCACAGACAAACTGAATTGGTCCACTCACACAGACAGCATCGTGAAGAAGGCGCAGCAGCGCCTCTTCAACCTCAGGAGGCTGAAGAAATTCGGCTTGTCACCAAAAGCACTCACAAACTTCTACAGATGCACAATCGAGAACATCCTGGCGGGCTGTATCACCGCCTGGTACGGCAACTGCTCCGCCAACAACCGTAAGGCTCTCCAGAGGGTAGTGAGGTCTGCACAACGCATCACCGGGGGCAAACTACCTGCCCTCCAGGACACCTACACCACCCGATGTTACAGGAAGGCCATAAAGATCATCAAGGACAACAACCACCCGAGCCACTGCCTGTTCACCCCGCTATCATCCAGAAGGCGAGGTCAGTACAGGTGCATCAAAGCTGGGACTGAGAGACTGAAAAACAGCTTCTATCTCAAGGCCATCAGACTGTTAAACAGCCACCACTAACATTGAGTGGCTGCTGCCAACACACTGACTCAACTCCAGCCACTTTAATAATGGGAATTGATGGGAAATGATGTAAAATATATCACTAGCCACTTTAAACAATGCTACCTAATATAATGTTTACATACCCTACATTATTCATCTCATATGTATACGTATATACTGTACTCTATATCATCTACTGCATCCTTATGTAATACATGTATCACTAGCCACTTTAACTTTGCCACTTTGTTTACATACTCATCTATGTATATACTGTACTCGATACCATCTACTGTATCTTGCCTAAGCTGCTCTGTACCATCACTCATTCATATATCTTTATGTACATATTCTTTATCCCCTTACACTGTGTATAAGACAGTAGTTTTTTTTTGGAATTGTTAGTTAGATTACTTGTTGGATTATTACTGCATTGTCGGAACTAGAAGCACAAGCATTTCGCTACACTCGCATTAACATCTGCTAACCATGTGTATGTGACAAATAAAATTGGATTTGATTTGGATTTGGATTTGGTAAGCAGTTTATAATAGCAATAAGGCACCTCGGGGGTTTGTTATATATGGCCAGTATACCACAGCTAATGGTTGTATCCAGGCACTCTACGTTGCATCGTGAATAAGAACAGCCCTTAGCCGTGGAATGTATATTGGCCATATACCACACCCCCTCAGGCATTATTGCTTAATTATATCCTGTATCTAATTTTTGTCATACATGTGATTTGTATGATGCTCTATGTCGTACATATGTCTCTTAATTAATTATATATTTTTATTTAACGGTTGTATAACTAGGCAAGTCAGTTAAGAACAAATTCAAATTTTCAATGACAGCCTACCCCTGCCCAACCCTAACCTAACCTGGACAACGCTGGGCCAATCGTGCGCCGCCCTATGGGACTCCCAATCACAGCCGGTTGTGATACAGCCTGGAATCGAACCAGGGTCTGTAGTGACGCCTCTAGCACTGAGATGAGGTGCCTTAGACCGCTGCGCGGAAGCCCAATTAGGCCAGATATTTTATACTGTATATTACTGTAAATATTTATTATGGTAAAATAATGATTTGTACCCACAATGGTTAGGTTATTTTGTGTAGACACACTGCAAGGCCCCACATCCAATAATTTCTACATCCATTTCAGAGAAGGAATGATCTTTATTTATTTTATCTGTGGTGTATGTATTGTGGGATGTTTGTCACACCAGTAAAAGTGTATACTTAACCTAAGTTGCCTATACAGCATATGGGAAAATACATGCATAGCCACTGTCATTTTAAGTACAAATGTAATTAATGTTCAAGATACTAACATGATCTCTGTTTACAAAAAATAAGCACCTCTCACCCACCGTTTGACATGGTAGACATTTCATCCTGTTTGAAGACCCTAGATCTCTGAACATTGATTTGTTGGAGTGGGAAGTTCTCCTAGAGACAGAGAAAGAGAATGGGGGCTAGAGAAAGAATGAAGGCAAGAGAGAGGAGGAACAAGGAAGAGAGAGAGAGGAGGCACTGACAAGAGCCAGGGCAGAACCATAACTCAGGACCCTAATGAGTGCTGTGTGTGAGAAAGCAGAGGGCTACAGTACCGGTATGTATGTATGCCCTGGGATGTTGTCCTTTACCTCACCCATTCATTTACATACTGTACTGTACAGCCACGCTGCCCTGACACACATACACACACACTGACATATGACATACACACAAATGATCTCACTTGACAGATAACTAACTAACCCAGTCACTGTTCATGGTTTGATGCCATTTAGGTGGGTGTAGTTGTTAATGTTTAATAATGTCGTTGATCGCTTGATTGGTTTTTAATAATAATAATTTGGTGGGTGCTTATTTGTCCTATTACACAAATGTACAACTGTGAATTGGAAATGTGTTTTATGCATATCCCACCTCTCCCCTCGGTGAGTGGGGTCATGGCCAGGATTTTCCATTATCTGCGACGACCCTGGAGCAATTAGGGTTAAGCGCCTTGCTCAAGGGCACATCGAAAGACATTTCACCTTATCGGGCTAGAGGATTCGAACTAGCGACCTTTTGGTGACTGGCCCAACAATAGAAATATAATTTATATTTCTGTGGGCCCAACGCTCTAACCTGCTAGGCTACCTGCCGCCCGTAATGATTGATGTGAGCCTATGTGTCTTAGATCACCAATGACAAGTAAGTGCTAGTGGAGGATAGACGGAAGTTAAATTCAGACTGAATCCAAGATAGCCAAGGTAATAACCATCAACATTATTATTACCAGTGCAATACATCCGCAAAGGTACTCTGTTGACTGTTTATTTGTTTTACATAACGCTAAGCAACAATGGGAGGCATTCAAATATTTATTTCATCATGTTTGTGAGAAGAAAATATTCAAAGAAGTTATATCGAGAAAAAAAATGTAATAATGAAGAGATAATGTGGGTCTGCTAGGTAATAGACCACCATATTGTTCTGTTATTACCCATTCCTACTTGTCAAGGTCAGACAGGCCGGGCTGAATGTTACCCAGTCGTCCCTGCTTCAGTTCAGCTCAGCTTGACTTCACAATGTGGCTCCTCGCCCGCCCCACTCGGGCTGTTTTACATTTGCAGTCTTGTAAGGATTTTTCCAACGCAGTCATTTGGGGCTGGGATTTGTGCGGAGCTCTGTGTTCTGCACTAGCGTTGGCTTAACAATGATTCCTTAAGCTCCCATCTGGTTGGCCAGGGACCTTCTCTGAAGTCTCACTTCAACAGGCGGGAACGCTGCTTCGGAACGGACCGCAGGTTTGGAGCCAAAGTGCTAAGCGATTACTGCCCTATTGTGGTTCAAAGACTTGGGTTACCGCTAACTAAGGGCCGTTTGGCTTCATGCTTAGTAGTGTCACGCTAGCTTACAATATGGCTAGCAGAGGAGTATGGTTGAAGATGAGATCTAGAACTACACACACTTAAGCTCTGCTCAAATGGACTGCATGGGTGGGCTTGTTGTGTAGTTTACCTGCAGCCCATGTTTACAAGTTCAACAGATTTCTAACTGGCAAAGTATCTCAATACAAGCAGAGATGGCAAAATTAAATGAAGGCTTTACTCAAAGTTTCAACAAATCACTTGGCCTGTTACTTCAATCTCTTTACACATACACATCCATGTCCCACTCACTCGTTTGCTGATAATAATATGATCAAGTTTTGCATTTAAATGTTTTTCTTAGAAACCTTAATCAATTCATTACTGGTACTTGTCCATCTTTACCATAAACACACTACTTCAAAGGCATAATGGATATTTTTCACTTTGCTGAACACATCTCCTTTTGGCAGTTTGACATTGAACGTTTTAGATTATTTTTTAAAGCCATTATATGGCAAGCTTTTGCATAATTCTATAGAGGGGTTCTTCCTCTGGAATACTCATTATCATCATCACAGGCACAATGCTCCTCCAGTCAGGACAACATGGATCTGAAGGCGCAGATCTTTTAGGCAGATGTAGGCTTCTATTGGAGTTTGGTCACTCTGATCTGCTTCTCCTCGTGCTAAACTACTATGGCTTCATCATGGTCATTATAGCTGTATTTCAACATAATCTAATTTCAGATGCCTCACAGGCAGTTCAAAGTTGGCTGGCTGGCTGATTCTGAACTGACCGGATGGGTGGACATCGCCGCTGCCTCAGGAGCCACACAGCACTCCCTAGCCCTAGCTATCATTCCAGTGGGCCCCTACACTGCTCTGCCCCATCTGGTACTGGTAGGACGGGTCCCGGATGGATGGGGGGGTGCTCTGTGTTGGGAAGGCCGAGAACTCCCTGTGAGACCGGAGAGGAGACCCAGGCCCAGGCTTCCTGTGGTACAGAGGAGGATGGACCACCGGCCTGCTACCCCTGGAACCAGGAACCGGTGGAGAGGAAGACGAGATGGAGGACGACGAGGGGATGGTGGCCAGGCCTCGCTGTGCTGTGGCTGGACTGTAAATTCCAATGTCGGACTGGGGGCGAGGGGGTCCGGTGGGGGTGTGGTGGGGCACCACGGAGGTGGCGGTGGCAGTACTGGTGAAGTGAGCAGTGAAGGGCTGGTAGGGGACAGCCTCCACTGTCTGCACACTGTACCGCGGGTAAGGCTGCACCGACGCCCACATGTTGCAGTTCAGAGAGGGGGGAGCCAGGTCGTCAGCACCCCCAGCCCCGTGCCCGTTCTCTCCCTCCATCCCTCCGTACATACAGGCCTCCCTGGAGCTTATGGCCTCACCGCAATAGGGGTGGGACAGCAGTGGAGGCTCGTAGGTGGGAGGAGAGCAGAAGTAGTGTTCCTCTGAGACTGCTGGAAGTGCTGTGTCCAAATATGGCCGTTTACAACCCAGTTCCAAGTGCCTGGTGTTATCTGTAAAGAAATTAAGATTAAATCATCATCACTGAGTGAAAAAACTCTATGTATCAACCTCGTGACCTATGATGCTTCTTTATACTGTTTGGAACTGTGTACCAAGCCATTTATATTGTGTGATATTGATGTGTAGCACCAAAAGATGTGTTGGAAGACAACAAAGATTTCTGAAAGACTAATGAGGACTGCCCATTTTCTGTGATTGACAGGTGTGGAGATGTTCAGGTAGGCCTGTAGCTAACCCACCTCTGTGTTTGAAGCAGTGGTAGAGCAGGCTGGGCTCTCGGCTTGGAGGGAAGGAATTGGAGATGTGTTCCTGGTGGTCTGAGTTCCCCAGGGGCACCCCACCCTCGTACTGGTAGTGGGAGAGCACCTGGGGGTGCCCCGACAGGTGCACCCCAGCTCCCAGCTTCCCCGTCCGGTGACCATGTGAGGAGAGGAGCCTCTGGCGAACCATGTTCTTAGAAATCACTGGGTAGTCTTTTCTACGGAGAGGAAGAAGGGAAAACAAGAACAGAAGGTGTTAGTGGTAGTGTTGGGGAAGCTACTCTGAAAATATAGTTTATCAAGCTACCAGTTACTTCATACTGGAAGAAGTTAACCTAGATAAAAGCTACCCTTAAGAAAAATATAGCTTACTTAACTAAATTTACTTAGAAAAAGTGGTTAATTACATCCAAACTACTTCTAAATCTAAAATGTCAGACTACAAATTGCAAGAGCAGTTCACTCTGGAGCCAGCTGTTAACACAATGTGTAATTTAGCCTATTAAAAACAAAAAGTGAGAATTATGCTCACAAAAAGTGAGAATTAAGCAGGTCTGATGTAAAATATTTTATTAAAGTAAATTCTTGCCTACTTCACCGATATTTTATTTTTGTTAAAGTTTGTCTGTAGTTCCAGTAGTTAGCTTCACCACTACATGGTAAAACACTACCAAGATTTGAATTTACTTCAACTACGACCAAGCTACTGCAAAATGTAATTAAATCACTAGTTGAACTAAATATAGTTCACCACTTCCCAATACTTGCGTTACAGATTCTACTTAGCAGAGAGAGAGTGCTGTATTAAAGGAAGCAAGCACAGATAAAGGAAGAAATGGAACAAGTTCCAAAGGGAACAAATAGTTCCAAGGAATGATGTACTGTCCCAAAATAATAATTGTTTCTATGATAAAGTAAGTATTCCATATACTTTTTATTGAGTGGCACATTCCCATAAACATACAGAACATACCCCTGGAGTCTGGAGACATGCAGGTCCCCTTCGTCGCTGCCACGGAAACCCTTGGCAAACGGGTTGTTCTCGATCTTCAGCTGAGTTATCTGAGAAGACAGCAACATATCTTGTCACTGCACTTGAGACTCATCATGAAATGTGCAGCTAGGTTCAGTCAAAAATAGTCTTTCTATAATTCGGAACATTTCTACTGCAGATAGTGTTTTGAAGACATGCTCTCGTATTACTGACATTAGAAACGTGTCAGACTGTGTGTGCAGCAGACGTTGAACATCAGATAGCAGGTGGCACACATAACATGGGTGGCACACATACTGTACCTTATGGTTCTGGTAGGAGGTGACAGAGATGAAGGCTGTCTCGTGAAACACGTGAGTGCAGTAGGCTGTGTTCTTAGACCCAAAGGCGTTGTTCTCGTCGGCCTTGACGATGTGGAGCCGAGGCTGGTACTTGTGCATCGAGTTCAGGATGATCTATCAGGGGGAAAGATGGAAAGTACAGGGTCAGACGAAAGACAGCTGAGTCGATCACAGCACACAGTCCTCTTAGTGGCACCAGTGAATGACCAGACACCACCACAGGTTTAAGACTGTTTAAGATGTTTTTATTTCTTTTTTAAGGTTAGTTGTTCCTCCTTTAAATGAATGGTTGTCCCTGGCCTAGATGTTAAATTCCATGTGATGTAATTGTATTGACTTGAATAGACTCATAGTGTGAATGGGGTGCTTAAGATGCTCAGGTTTTCCATGGCTAGCCTTTTTAGCAGGTAGGCCTATTTTAATACTATTGGAGTCAGCATTAGTGGCCATACAATGCCCAACTTTGTCCATACAATGTGGAAATGTGTCAATATAATGTAGTTCAATGTGTTGATACTGAAAAGTGGGCACCCCTTTGTCACACTTGAGTTGCAACTGTATAGTGCATCAATCAGCACGTGTGGAGCGTGCTCAATGTTTGGGTTGGGGGGGGGGGGCTAGGTAAGCACATCGGCACCAGTCTGCTCAGAGTAGCCCAGTAGCCTAGCCACGTGCTCACTAGAGTGTCAGCAGGGTTGGAGCAAGGGTTATCTCCAGCGCAGCTCTGTCAGGGCCGATGAGCATCAAGCTCTCCCCCACTCCCACCTCCCCTCCTCTCCTACATTCTAGACTCACGGCCCAGTAGTACAAGGGCATTAACAGGCGAGCCCCTCCAGGAGGCTACCACAGAGAGGGGTTAAGACTATCAAGCACAGGCGGGCCGGTTCACCATAATTGGGGAGGATGGGCTCATAGTAATGGATGGAACAGTATAAATTGAATGGTATCGAACACATCGCTACAAATCACTTAAGCTATAGACTTATATCTCCCTCTCTAACTTTAAGCATCAGCTGTCAGAACAGTTTACCGATCACAGCCAATCTGTAAAAAGCACATCCAACTACCTCATCCCCATATTGTTATTTATCTTTTTGCTCTTTTGCACCCCAGTATCTCCTTGCACATCATCATCTGCACGTCTATCACTCCAATGTTAATGCTAATTTGTAATTATTTCGCCTCTATGGCCTATTTATTTCCTTACCTCCCTAATCTTCTACATTTGCACACACTGTACATAGATTTTTCTATTGTGTTACTGACTGTACGTTTGTTTATATGTAACTCTGTGTTGTTGTTTTTGTCGCACTGCTTTGCTTTATCTTGGCCAGGTCACAGTTGTAAATGAGAACTTGTTCTCAACTGGCCTACCTGGTAAAATAAAGGTGAAATAAAAAATGGTTTCCATGTGTTTGATACCATTCCATTCACTCCATTCCCGCCATTACTATGAGCCGTCCTCCCCTCAGCAGCCTCCTGTGCTATCAGGGCACAGGCAGCCGGGGTCATAGTTGCACCCTGAACAGCCCAATGCTCACATGCCTTTGCACCCTTTTGCTGAGGCAAGGTTCAGACAGAGATAAACAATTGGTTCATTGGCTGCCTAGAGACCTGAGGCAGAAAACAGATAGAGATAAGCTACTGGTTGGTTGACTGGAGACTCTCTGGTGATGACCTTTGTCTAGTCTGCTAGTCTGGCCAGTGTCTGTCTGAAGGGAGTGCAGGAAGGAGTCTGACTCTCTCTGTGATGTCTGGTTGCATTGAGCAGGACAAGCCTTCCTTGGATCAATCCAGAACCAAATCATACATTCTCTCTTTTATCTTGTGGGTGAAAATGCCAGCCCCAGACAGTCTGCTAACTGGTTTTTAAACCAAGACACTCAGTGACAGCTGGGAAGTGACTGCATTTCAGGAGTGATTCCTTGGACCATCTCTTGGTCAACAGTAGCATGGGTCAGTGGGAGCCCAGATCCCAGATCAGTGATAGTGTTTTTAGCAGGTCAGCAGCAAAGGGAAGGGAAGGGCAGGGCAGCGTTTGTGGGGGATGGTCAGAAAGGGGAAGGTCTGTCATAGATATGAGACCCCTGGGTTGAATCAAGCTGACGGCCATCCTGCTCTGGACTGGACTAGCAGCCATGCTGACCCACATACTTGCACACACAGTCATGCAGACCGCATACTCTCACATATATAAACACACTTGAAAAGACACACTCTCAAATGCACAAACAACAGAGTCTGTCATTGACTGTCATTAGCTCACTTCACAGGCTGTTTTATTTTGGCTGTGGGTCAGTTAAGAGCAGTGGTGTCAAACTAATTTTGTCACCGGGGGCCGCATTCAGTCTTCAATGAGGTCCGGAGGGCTGCATTGAAAATATTTTCAATGCTCCCTGACTGTCTAACTTTAATTTCAGTGATTATTAGCGAGCTGGATTTAACCCCCCATGGGCCGTATGCTTGACACCCCTGGTTTAGTGGGTCAGGTGGGTGGTGGATCCAGTGCTATGCAGGGCAGGGAGGAGAGGCTCTCTGGCTCCCCTGCTGGCATGGGCTGTTCTATGGCCATCAGCAGGGCTTAGCTAGACCTGGCCCCTCTCTCTCTCTGTCCTCATTACTCGCCCTTATCACTATCCAGGCGGTGGACTCAACCTGACAGCGGGCCCCGCCGCTGATCCCAGAGGTTATGAACCTAATGAGTTCTCCTTCTGACGGGATGGCTTTGGACAAGCCTGCTCAGAGTTCCTCTGGGCAGCACTGCTGCCGCCGTCACAGCAAGACACTCACTTTCTCTCTCTTTCCCTCTCTGTCACTCCCTCCACTTCACTCCCTCTTTCACCCTCTGTTCCTTTTCCACTCCGGCCATCTTTTCTCGACTCCTTCCCCCTCTCTCCTCTCTCCCTCTTTCCCTCTCCTCTCTCCCTCGCTTTCCATAAAGACAGCTTCATGACTCAGTCTTGTTAAAAAACGCTCTATCCTGCTGTTGTTTTAACGACGGTCTGTTGAAGTCTCATCCACTGTGTAGATTTTACTAAATGAGCCGTATCCAGTCACCTCTCTTGTTTTACATGGCCAAGAGAAGTGAGAAGCTATATTGTGTGAAATGACCCAGTGCCTTCCTGGGATGTGACCTACATTGTGAGGCCGCAGTAGCTAACCATCCCCCTCGCTCTCGCTCTCGCTCTCACTCTCTCTCTATTCCTTTAGTTAATTGAGCTTAAAGATTATAGACGTTGTTGACATTATTCAGAGCAGTCAAGCTGTTGATCAGTTGCATCAGCAGGGTCAAGTGATGTGACAAGCAGAGCACTTCGCTCTATGACAAAGAACTAAGTGGCTTTAAGGGCCAAGTGTGGTCACATGGCCAAAGTACCTGTTGTTGTTGGGCAATTGTCCAGCATATACCCATAGTTTAGTTGTGTACTGTTACAGTTGAAGTCATAAGTTTACATACACTTAGGTTGGAGTCATTTAAACCATGTTTTCAACCATTCCACAAATGTCTTGTTAACCAACTATAGTTTTGGCAAGTCGGTTAGGACATCTACTTTGTGCATGACACAGGTCATTTTTTCCAACAATTGTTTACAGACACTAAGTTAAGCTAGCTAGCTTCTGTCCTCCTCTGGGTAAATTGACTTCAATACAAAACTTAAGAGGCTCGTGGTTCTCACCTCCTTACACAGTAATTAGGACAACTTCCGGAGGACGTCCTCCAACCTATCAGAGCTCTTGCAGCATGAATTGACATGTTGTCCACCCAATCAAAGGATCAGAGAATGAATCTATTACTGATTCATACGCTACAGCTAGCTAGCACTGCAGTGCAGTGCATAAAATGTGGTGATTAATTTCCTCAAAGAGAAAGACGATAGTTGAACAGTTTTGAACAAATTAATTTCTTCCAAAATTGAGAAGCGAGAGAGAGAGCTATATTTGGTTGTATTTTTTAAATTTTATTTCACTTAGCTAGCAAATGCAGCTAGCTAGTTTAGGCTACTCAAACAGAGAGGGATGCTATGTCAGCTAGCTGGCTATGGCTATCCAACACTGGAACTCTTCCAAGTCAAGGTAAGCTTTTGGTTTTATTAATTTATTGCCACCGGGGTCCGCCGGTGTAACTGTTAAACTACTTTCTTACTGTACACTGGGTTTACTAAAGCATTAGTTCTTGTAGTTCTAGTTGACTATGACGTGGCAATGATGTTGGCTGTGTGTAGTGGTTTAGCGGTCATGAAATGAAGGTTTTTTCGTCTGGTGTCAGACAGCTGATGTGCTGTGCACTGAAGTCCACAAGCGAAGGGAAAAGGTGTATCACGTGTGCTCACGTGTGCTATGAAAGTGAACTGTTAGCGTGTTACCAGGGGTCTATTCATTGCACCGATTCTGTTTAAAAAGGTTTCTTAAATGGAAGCAAACGGAATGAAACAGTGATAAACATACCTGAATTTGTCCAACAGAAACTCTCATTTGCAACTGTTGGACTAATGATTACACTAGATCAGCTAGATGAAGGCAAGGCAGTATTGAATGTGTCACTGTCTGTCACCTTGATTACTCAAATTTCTCTCAACCTGTGCACCTACGTCATGAAGGGTACAGGGAAAATTTGAGTATCATGTAGTAGCCTAAACCTATCACTGTTACATTGAACTGGGTGAATGGAATATGAATGACAGTCATCCAATATGCTATAATAGAAATAAGGCTGTGCTCATAAAAAAAATATATATAATCCTCCCTCATCTTAAATGGCACCGACAGCCACTGATTTGAGTGAATGTTAGCCAGTGTGCTGGGATGCTGTAGATAGGTAAACTGAGGGTCACTCACATGCCCAAAGGGGTCCAGGTGGTTGTTGGTGAGTTTTAGCTTCTGAAAGGACACCAGCTGCCTCATCCAGTGGGCTCCTGTAGCTGGGGAGTCTGGGTGGACATAGAGCCTCCCTGGCATGGCCGGCTCCGCCTTGCCTGCCACCATCCTGAGTAGAAAAAGGAGGAGAAGAGAGAAGAACGAGAGTGGGAAGGTGAGAGGGAGATGAAGAGACAAATTAAGGTGCAACATCATCATCCTCATAAAGACCCCTTGGCTAGCAGCAACCAATGGTCATTACTCTGCCAAGATGACTCAGCCATTGCGGTAATCCTGCAGCCATATACAACCCAGCAGCCCTGTGATCTACCAAACCATATTGTCACAGCATGGCCAAATCTTCCAGCAGCCACACGACTCCATTCAGGCTCACTGATAGGCCACTGAGACTTAAGGATCCCTTTTTATACTAAACACATGTAGCTACAGTCAGTAATCATAAAAAATTACAGCCGTTTCAGCCCTCACTCCATGGGGCTATAGGAACCATTCTCTCAGGCTGGAGGTGCTGGTGGTTGTTTCAACCGTAACATCAATGCTAATTACGCTCCTCCAAGGTGTCGCTGAGAGAATCCAGAACACCACACTGGCAAACGCTTGGATTCCATGCCCTCCCAGGCCATCCCACAAAGATCTGGAACAAATGGCCGTAAAAAAAAAAAATGGCTGGTGGAGAAAGCAAAGCATGGTGGTGCATTTTATGGAGGCTTTGTCTAAGTCTCAAATGGTACCCTATTCCCTACATAGTGCACTACTTCTGACTATGGGCCCTGCGATTAGGGTTTTCTTGGCATGACTAGGGTTCTGGTTTCAGTACACCCTACCCTGGATATGGTTGTTTTGTCATTTGCATGGCCGGCAGTGCTAATGATTGATGCCGCTCCGGTGGGCAGTGGCAGGTGCAGGCTGTGGTGGCATCACTAGTCATGGCTAGAGGAATACAGATTATGTCAAATTGACTTCAAAAGTAGATTTGGTTTTGCATTTTAGCTAACCCTAACCTAATTCTCCTAACCTGCTAAGTTAATTATCCTAACCTGCTGCGTAAATTGCAGCCAGGCGCTCCTTTTCACAAGAGCAATGATTAAATTGACAGAAACCTGTCGGTTTTCCTCCTTATTCAACCACAACAGACTCAATGTTACGAAAAGTCAATTCTTTCTGATCAAATTCTTTTTTTTACCCCTTTTTCGTGGTATCCAATTTGTAGTTACAGTCTTGTCTCATCACTGCAACTCCTGTACGGACTCAGGAGAGGCAAAGGTCGAGAGCCATGCATCTTCCAAAACACGACCCCGCCAAGCTGCACGGCTTCTTAACACAATGCTCGCTTAACCTGGAAGCCAGCCGCACCAATGTGTCGGAGGAAACACTGTATACCTGGCGACCGTGTCAGCATGCACTGCGCCTGGCCTGCCCTAGTGCACGGTGGGACAAGGACATCCCTGCCGGCCAAACCCTCGCCTAACCAGGACGACACTTGGCCCATTGTGTGCCTCCCCATTGGACTCCTGGTCGTGGCTGGCGTCCGACAGAGCCTGGACTTGAACCCAGAATCTCTAGTGGCACAGCTAGCCTTAGACCACTGCGACACTAAGGAGGCCCTTGTTCTGGTCAATCTGACATAAGCTGTATCCCATCTAGTCAAAACCGGCATCACCCAAGGTATAGGGTCACTGGAAGGACAGCGGGTACAGCCCAGCAGGCAGCTTGCTAATGACAATCCGCAGCTACAGTTTAGTTAGAGCAGCGACTGAGACATGAGGCACTGCTCTTGCTGTGCTCAAGGAGCATGCATGGGGCATAATATTATAACATGACCTCAATAACAACAAAGCTGTCTGTGGACAGCACTAAAAGGGTTCTTTCCTCTTTTAGTGCTAATTAAAATGTAGGGGTGGCGGATCATTAGAAATTTTGGGGGCGTGGTTTGAGCACTGCTCTTTTTGTAAAACCGAGTGTCATTACAGTTTATCTCATCTTTTTTGCTATGCCATATTGAAAATGACTATGGCCAATGACAGTGTTTTGTGAAAGACTCATGTATGGCCTTGTGTCAATTGAGAACTGTTGCTTCAGTCAGTGGTTCTCAATTCTCTCCTTAAGGGTCCTTAAGGAGAGAATTGAGAACCACTTACTGAAGCAACAGTTCTCAATTGACACAAGGCCATTCCAGAGCTAGCACGCCTGATTAAGCTTGTCAATGAACACAACAATAAAACCTATGGAATTTTAACACTATAATATGGCTAACCAGAAAAAAATAACTCTATATGGTTCTTCAAAAGGTTATTTGGAGAACTTTTGAGATGGATTATGGTTCTATAATTTGATTTGTACCTTGTCAGCTCGGGGATTTGAACTTGCAACCTTTCGGTTACTAGTCCAACGCTCTAACCACTAGGCTACCCTGCTGCCCCAGAAAAAGAAAAAAAACTTTCTCCATATAGGTTCTATAAAGAACCATCAAGGGTTGTAATCATATCACCAAAAGGATTCTGCTATATAGAACCTTTTATAGTGCTTTATATGAAAGGGTTCTTTGTAGCAACATAAAGCTTCAATTTAGAACTGTATTAGCATGGTTCTTTATCGAACCTTCAAAAAAGGGTTCTATATAGCACAAAAAAAGAGATCCACTATGGTTACAACCCTTTTTGGTGCTGTATGGTTCCACATGAAACAGCATTACATTATCCAACATGACATTTGTAAGGGGGGGGGTGTAAATAAAGAATATAATGCAGAAAACATGGTAATTTCTACCCTTCCATTAATTTGGTTTGCATAATGATGTCACAGCATGTAAAGTGTTTGTTCAAGAGGGCCCTCTGCCTGGGGTGTGTGTGTGTGTGTGTGTGTGTGTGTGTGTGTGTGTGTGTGTGTGTGTGTGTGTGTGTGTGTGTGTGTGTGTGTGTGTGTGTGTGTGTGTGTGTGTGTGTGTGTGTGTGTGTGTGTGTGTGTGTGTGTGTGTGTGTGTGTGTGTGTGTGTGTGTGTGTGTGTGTACTGTGTGTGTGTGTGTATACTGTGTGTCTGTGTGTATACTGTATGTGGGAGGCAGCATCACCTGAAGCATATAAAACTGTCTGAGAGTGTTAAATGTCTCTCTCATTTGCACCCACCGTTAATGTCTACTCTACAGCGTTGGTGATTATTTTCCTATGGTGAGAGGAAGGCCTCTGCTGAGTGGTGGGGGTGAAGCTGTGGGGTTGAGAAGATAATAGCTACTTTCACCTTCCTTAAGCTCACCGCTCCCTCCCTAACCTCCCCATTTCTTTTGACCCCCCTTTCCATTTCAAAACATCCCTGACTCCTGAGGTCTAAAGCCAAGCAGCATCTGAGACAGAGATGAGTAGGTGGATTTCTCATAACAACCATTAAGGATGTTACTAATCTAAGCCCTGAGCTTAGAGAAGAACTTGAGCAATACTGCAAACTGGAAGAACCACTCTGACAAGGTTTTTGGCAGGATTTTACAATTGTCTATATATATTTTCTATTCTGGTGTACTGTATGTATTGCTGTATTGTCTGTTTTTAATATGTACAGTTGAAGTCAGAAGTTTACATACACTGAGGTTTCAACCACTCCACAAATTTCTTGTTAACAAACTATAGTTTTGGCAAGTCGGTTAGGACATCTACTTTGTGCATGACACAAGTCATTTTTCCAACAATTGTTTACAGGCAGATTATTTCACTTATAATTCACTGTATCACAATTCCAGTGGGTCAGAAGTTTACATACACTAAATTGAATGTGCCTTTCAGAAAATTACGTCATGGCTTTAGAAGCTTCTGATAGGCTAATTTACATAATTTGAATCAATTGGAGGTGGACCTGTGGATGTATTTCAAGGCCTACCTTCAAACTCAGTGCCTCTTTGCTTGACATCATGGGAAAACCATAAGAAATCAGCCAAGACCTCAGAAAAAATATTGCAGACCTCCACAAGTCTGGATCATCCTTGGGAGCAATTTCCAAATGCCTGAAGGTACCACGTTCATCTGTACAAACAATATTACGCAAGCATAAACACCATGGGACCTCGCAGCCGCCATACCACTCAGGAAGGAGACGTGTTCTGTCTCCTAGAGATGAAATGTACTTTAGTGCGAAAAGTGCAAATCAATCCCAGAACAACTGCAAAGGACCTTCTGAAGATACTGGAGGAAACAGGCACAAAAGTATCTATATCCACAGTAAAACAAGTCCTATATCGACCGAACCTGAAAGGCCGCTCAGCAAGGAAGAAGCCACCTCTCCAAAACCTCCATAAAAAAGCTAGACTACAGTTTGCCACTGCACGTGGGGACAACAATTGTACTTTTTGGAGAAATGTCCTCTGGTCTGATGAAACAAAAATAGAACTGTTTGGCCATAATGACCATCATTATGTTTGGAGGAAAAGGGGGAGGCTTGCAAGCCGAAGAACACAATCCCAAACGTGAAGCACGGGGTGGCAGCATCATGTTGTGGGGGAGCTTTGCTGCAGGAGGGACAGGTGAACTTCACAAAATAGATGGGATCATGAGGCAGGAAAATTATGTGGATATATTGAAGCAACATCTCAAGACAGAGCTTTGTCGCCAATGGGTCTTCCAAATGGACAATGACCCCAAGCATACTTCCAAAGTTGTGGCAAAATGGCTTAAGGACAACAAAGTCAAGGTATTGGAGTGGCCATCACAAAGCCCTGACCTCAATCCTATAGAAAATATGTAGGCAGAACTGAAAAAGCATGTGCGAGCAAGGAGGCCTATAAACCTGACTCAGTTACACCAGCTCTGTCAGGAGGAATGGGACAAAATTCACCCAACTTATTGTGGGAAGCTTGTGGAAGGCTACCCGAAACATTTGACCCACGTTAAACAGTTTAAAGGCAATGCTACAAAATACTAATTGAGTGTATGGTAACTTCTGACCCACTGGGAATGTGATGAAAGAAATAAAACCTGAAATAAATCATTATCTCTACTGTTATTCTGACATTTCACATTCTTAAAATAAAGTGGTGATCCCAAATTACCTAAGACAGGGAATTTTTACTAGGATCAAATGTCAGGAATTGTGAAAAACTGAGCTTAAATGTATTTGGCTAAGGTGTATGTAAACTTCTGATTTCAACTGTACATGTTTGTATTGACTGTATAGCTGCTGTCTTGGTTTCCCTCATAAAGTAGATTCCTTAAGGATCTTCCAGGTTAAATAAAGGATCACATTTTTAAAAATGTGTCGCTGACTAAACTCACCACTTGTTGTCACAGAACTTGTAGCGATGGTCGTCGGCGGGGACAATGTCTGTGAGGAGGATGTACTTCGTTTTCGGGTTCATGCCCGTCACTTTAACCTTGTAGCTGGGGAACATCCTCCTGTGAAGGACACAAGAGAAGGGTCTTACATTAAATTAGACATTTCCTAATGATGATTCCACCCACCATTATACCCACTAGACCTAATGCTCACTCCCCAACTCACTCAAACACGAATTGGGTCAGCAATTAGTTATTGGTGACAAAGTCACCTCATCCTGATCCAATTTGGAAAGACCTGCCATTAGCTTCTAAGCACCTTTAGTATCGTAAGACCCGTAAATACGGAGGTTTATTTAATGCCTTATGTCTTCGTGCTGTCCTCACACCTTGGAGCTTTGAGGGATGTTGAACGGGAATCAAGGTGATAAGACGCTTTGGGCAATGATGTCACCCAAGCTTTTTGAGCACCTAAGTATCTTCCCTCACCTAGCTACCTTACACTGGAAAAGATTTCCCTCTTCAGATGAGCTAATGAAAATCAGCTTTAGCCCCAAGGTGTCTCTCCTTGGGGCTGAGTGCAAAGGGTAAACATGCATAAGAGGCTCTTCTCCGGCTTTGCAGGAGGGTTTAAGCCAGCCCTGAGTGTAGCATCAGCACGGAAAGTGTTCTCCCCGCGGCAGATGAGCGGACGATTAGCACTCAGAAAGCGGCTCAAGCCAGGCTTAGAGACTGATTGGGACGGGTAAGGAGCTAGAGAGGTCACAGTAGATCACAGAGTTGAAGGAGGTACAGTGCAATAATAGGTACAATAATTTTGCACGCCCGATTTTTCAGTTTTTGATTTGTTAAAAAGTTTTAAATATCCAATAAATGTCGTTCCACTTCATGATTGTGTCCCATATGTTGTTGATTCTTCTCAAAAAAATACAGTTTTATATCTTTATGTTTGAAGCCTGAAATGTGGCAAAAGGTCGCAAAGTTCAAGGGGGCCGAATACTTTCGCAAGGCACTGTATGTAACCACAAACTGGTTTAATCAACTTTATTTGTCAACGTATTGTGGTGTGGAAGCTACGTGGAAAATACATTGGATTTGAAAAATGTAATCAATGTAAAAGTATGTTTTGAGGGTGGAAATTCAACCACAATATTGTCATTAGTGTTCAACATAGACAAACCTTGTATCAAATATGTTGAATTTATAAGTTTGAAACATTATATCCACTATCAGAAAGAAGACTATAGGCTGGGTAGTACCTCCTACTGGAGAGTTAATCTATCTACTGCAATTCATTTGGTCTCCCATCCAGGGTTTTGACCAATCCGAGCCCTGTTTAGCTTTTATGTGTCACTGGCTACTACCAATGTGCTATCATGAGAATGAATACTGAGCAATCTCTAAATAACTAAATCTATTCACTGTTGCTACTGAATTCATTCCAAGGGATAGCTTTAACAGAGAAAATGAAATGTAACCATACTTTATAAGTCATACTGTATATCATCAATTACACTATTTAGGCCTATATGGCATTTGCAAAGTCATCAACAGCTTTTTTTAAATTATTTTCTTTATTTTTTAAATTATTATTATTTTTTTTTTTACCTTTATTTAACCGGGAAGGGCTCATTGAGATTTAAAATCTCTTTTTCAAGAGCGTCCTGGCCAAGATGGGCAGCACCAAGTCATTACAAAAATTACAGACAAACAACATGAAAAACTACAAGTAATCTAGTAAAAACCATAGAATTCACAAGAGTATAACAAAAATAAAAACAGCAAATTAAAAACATTGACAGGTCAGAGAATCAGTCTCAAGATCATTCATCAGTGATTTAAAAATACCAATCGGGGCACGTTCTTCCAGTTTAAAAGTATTTTGTAAGGCGTTCCAAGACGATGGCGCAGAGCAGCTTTTGTTCAAATTCAACCCAGGGTTCAACTAAAAGTATAAACTAGGTGGTTCGAGCCCTGAATGCTGATTGGCTGAAAGGTGTGGTATATCAGACCATATACCATGGGTATGACAAACCATTTATTTTTACTGTTCTACTTAAGTTGGCAACCAGTGTATTATAGCAATGAGGCACCTCTGGAGTTTTTGGTATATGGTCAATATACCACGGCACTCCGTATTGCATCGTGCTCAAGAACAGCCCTTAGCCATGATATATTGGCCATATACCACACCCCCTTGGGCCTTATTGCTTAAATATCCAATACATGTACGCTTAGAGTTTCAAGCTTTAGTTGATTTCAAATCATCTTCAATTGAATCATTAATATGTTGGATTCACATCTCCATCTCAACCAAAAATAAAAGTTAAAGAATTGGACTAAATCAAATCATATTTTTTTAAAGTGCATGTAAAGTTTGATTAGACTAGATTTAGTACTATTCTATAACTTTTATTTTTGGTTGAGATGGAGATTTGAATCCAACATATTAATGATTAGAAGTGACTCCAACATATAAATGATTCTTTTGTAGAGTAACTGGATATTGAATAGTCTTTGGTTGTCAACGCAACCAAATATCAACATTTAAAGGAGATGTATCTTCTGCTTGGATAGGTCCATCTGTGCCACTGATTTAGTCTGGCTTTAATTCCAGTTTCTCTACAAATTAATCATTGATATGTTGGATTCACATGTCCACCTCAACCAAAAATCTAACTCAAAGAATACGACAAAAGGCAGGAAGGCCCTAAAAATTGTCAGACTCCAGCCACCCTAGTTATAGACTGCTCTCTCTGCTACCGCATGGCAAGCGGTATGCACCAAGTCTAGGTCCAAAATGCTTCTACCCCCAAGCCATTAGACTCCTGAACAAATCATCAAATACCCAGACTATTTGCACCCCCTCAACACCATTTTTAGAATGCTGCTACTCTTTGTCTATTATCTATGCATAGTCACTTTATCTCTACCTACATGTACATATTACCTCAATTACCTTGACTAACCTGTGCCCCCACTTATTGACTCTGTACTGGTACCCCCTGAATATAGCCTCGCTACTGTTATTTTATTGTTGATCTTTAATTATTTGTTATTTTTCTATTTTCTTCTTTTCGAACTTTGTTAACACTTTTTTTTTTTAAACTGCATTGTTGGATAAGGGCTTGTAAGTAAGCAATTCACTGTATTCGGCGCATGTGACAAATACAATTAGATTTGATTTGAAATCAAGTCAAACATTAAATGCACTTTACATAAAGTTTGATTTGATTTAGTCCTATTCTTTCAATTTGAATCTTGGTTGAGATGGAGAGGTGAATCCAACAAATCAATTATTAATTTGTAGACGAACTGGAATTAAAGCCAGACTAAGTCAGCGGCACAAAATATACATTTCCTTCAAATGTTGATATTTGGTTGCATTGACAACAAGACACAATTTAATATTTGGCCGATTTCAACCCGAGTTAAGCGCGCGTAAATGGAACATAATTCCCTTTTTATGCCCTTTTCTCTCTACGCATATACTGAATTTGAACTTAAGCATGCTATTCACCCGCTATTATTTTGGATGGGGATCAAATAAATGAAGGTGTGGCAAAGGTGTGTCTGATATGCCGTATTCTGACCTTGACTTAATTCCCTCATAATTCCACCACATTTATGTGCAAAGAAACCATAAATAATGTCTAGCCAACATACCGGTTCCAAGTGGAAAAAGCATCATTTTTTCCTGATACAAATGACACCATTCTCCATGCACTGTAATTTACAACTTGATGAGAGCTATTGATAAGAACTAGGTAAATGAGTAATCCGTTTGAATCAGAGAATTGTAAATATAAATTATATATTTTACCTTTTAATCGCTGGAGACAAATGTGAAACCAGTCATATGGCAGCAAACTGAAGCATATCAAACATATCAACTTTCCCACAGTAAAGATTATGAAATGCAGAATTTAAATTGAAAGACATTTTAACTTGCAAGGATGGGCACTCTCAAATGTCTTAATTATAGGCTACCCGACATTCTCTGTATCCTATTTCTATCAGGTTAAATATTACCCACTACTGGGTAATTTACTGTTAATTCCCTTCAGTTGGTATAGCCTACATTATCATTCCATTTAATTACATTGTTTTGTTTACAGCCATGTGGTTGTTGCTGAGGATCATTGGTAACAGTTGATAATATATATATATTTAAAGACATGTAGGCTAATTAAATCATTATGGAGTAAAGCGCAGACCAAGCCGTAACCTGATGCATGGTGCAATACTTGGCTGTGTCATCACACAATTCCATGGTTAGTGCAGGCAATAGACGAGGGTATAGCCTGCTATTGTACACTATTCTCTCTATTATATTTCTATGTACACTAATCTTCCAACATTACCATGGGTTGAAGAACTGAATGTGAACATTTTCAGAATGAATCAAACCACTGTCTTTTTTCTTTTGTGCATAAATGCTCTCCTATCCTGTTTTTTTATGATTCCTAAATACTTCCTAACCCTAAATAATCTATAAGATCAGAGTATTTTTTTTATCTACCAATTGGTGCCGAAACGTAGAAGAATATATGCATATATTTAGATGACTTTCTTTCATGATCTCTAATATTCTGAACCCGTTCTCTGGATATGCTCTAGTGAGTCTGTGAATAAAATTAAAACTATAAGGTGTTTAAAGAGATGACTTAAGGTAAATGTACTGAAAACCTTATTGAATGAAAACTCCACGAGAAAATCTGTTGGCCAGCAAGTGGGAGGGTTTTCAGCGGTTTAATTGCATTTATTCAGCATGAGAAGGAATCATGCCTGCAAATCCTGTTTCATGCCTACACAAGGTAAGTCTGAATACTAACTACTGAGAAGTGTGTGGGAAAGGTGTTCCTAAATCAGAATCGGGTCTTTCACTTTTGTAATACCATAAATAGCCTATTAACTTGTCAATAAATGAACAAATTATGTGTTGGATTCATGTCTCCAATTAAATCAAAAATAAAAGTTAAAGAATAAGATTAAGCCAGTGGCTCAGATGAAACTATCCACTATCCAAGCATTAGATATCCATAAAATGTTGATATTTGGTGGTGTTGTCCACCAAATACAATACAATATTACTTTTGTAATTCAGTAATACAGACTAAAGTTAAAGCTATCTTACAAACTAATGTAACAATATTTATTCAACCTTAAAATAAGTAACATATCCATGGCCACATTTTGAAGTTAGTCTACAGTAACTATAAATGCCTTATGTTCTTATGGGCTTCTGAGTGGTGCAGTGGTCTAAAACAGTGCATCGCAGTGCAGGAGGTGTCACTACAGTACCTGGTTCGAATCCAGGCTGTTGGCCGGGGTAGGCAGTCATTGTAAATAAGAATTTCTTCTGAACTAGCTTGCCTAGTAAAATGTATCATAGAAAGATAGCATGCAAAGGTTGCAGGTATGTGGAGCTTGACACAGTTTCTATAATAATCTGTGCAGAATCAGCATTGATGTACTTTTTATGCAATCCAGGTAATTTGGTTGTGCTATTAGATTAAATAGAGTGATAATACATTAAGTTGTTGTATAAATACAAAATATCTGACATTGTATTACTATTTGAAGTTTCTGTGCTTTTAAATGGTTGAAAGCGCAGTGATAATACATTTAGATAACAGCGATGGAAAATCTGACATTATTTTTCCATTGGAATTTGGTTGGGCTTTTAGATGGTTGAAAGCATAGTGCTAACACATTGGGAATTCAACAAACTTATGGTTGTCTTTTTGAGTGGGTGAATAAAGGTTGAAATTGAATTGATCCAACATTTCAACCAAACATTACTCACATTTCCACGTTGAAATGACGTGGTGTGCCCAGTGGCATGTTCCTACATTTCACCTGATGGTTTTTGAGAGTGCATCGGCAACACCGCCAAAAAAATAGTCCTTTTCTCTCATCCGTCTCAGAGAGAGAGCAAGAGAGAGAGACTCGGGAATGATAGACAGAATATACTAATATAGCAGACAAGGCCATAAAACACGTGAATACCCCTACCTTCCGTGACCTCTTCCCTGTGAAACGGCCCTCTTTTTCATCCCATCTGCAAAGCAAAAAGTTGCAAAGGGATCTGCAGCACCCCTTATAAACCCCTAAGTGCTTTTTAATGGCGGTTCGGATCGGACAGCACTTTGTACATCTGACTTGTCATCGTACCGCATCACCCCCTGAGAGTATGGTCGGTCAAAGGGTCTGTACTCCAGTACAGTTGATCTGCTGCTTCCCCTTCTACCGACAACCGGTTAAAATAGTGGGAGTGTGAGACACACTTGTGAAAGACTGACAGTGAAATGCTCTCTGAATGGATGAGTGTAAGAGCGGGCAGATAGCTGGCCCCCTAAGCAGGACAAGCATAAGGCTCTGGATGCATCAAAGGTAGTGCACTAGGGTGCCATTTGGTAGGGAATAGGGTGCCATTTGGGACTCAGCCTCTATCTGTTGCTAACGCACAAGGCTTCAAAGGACCCATCCAAGATCTTTCTGGCCTGACAGCAGCCCTAGCTAAAGTTTTGTTCATGGATCACATTACTGTAAATACTCAACCCGCCCTGTACAGTAGAGGGGATTGAAGGCAGGTAATCTCTCTCTGTCTCTCTCAGGCTCCAAATCCAATCAGTGAGGAGATCAGTCCTGGTGTCATGCTCACAGAAAGACCTTTTAATCTGAGGGGAACATCCAAAACAGATCTGCAGCTCATCCCAGCCCCACTCACACCATCCAACCAGGCCCATATTGAGGCCTGTGTCAATAGATCAGAAGGTCTCTAGAAGGATATAAGGCTATTTCTATGTAACCCACCCTACCATTATTGCTTTTGGCTTTTCAGCACATCCATGATTCCATTTTCCCACAAAGACATGACTCGAACGAAATAGTGATGTACAGTAACCCCTCAGTTACTGTGGAAACATTGTTCGATCGGGCCCTAGAATGACCATCTCCCTATCTGAGTCCATTTCCAAAAGACTCAGCACCACGAAGGGGTAACACAGCACAGCTCTGCGAGGGGGCCCACACTGGATCACATAGCATGTCTAATGGCTAATCGGGGACCTCAATGGCTCAGCCACCTCAGCCCTGCCTGATGACAGATGCTGTGGTTTCCATGGCAAAGCTGCCAAACAGCCATGATAAAATATCCAAGTTGTACTGTCCATCCCCTTGAAGTGCAGCACTTTACTCAAAAGCACGCCTTTGTGTCATCCAAAACAGAAGTAGTGACAATGCATGAACAATGGAATAGGGATTCATTTGTTAAAGTGAGTGCCTGTCAAAACTCAGGACCAGTCAGGACCAGCTGATTGCCACATAATCCCAAGGAATACTTTTTCTGTGCACGTGCGTGTCTGAGAGAGTGTTTGTGTGTGTAGAGGACTGGAGAGAATGAGAAATGGAGATGGAGAATGTGTATGATATCAGTGTCAGTGTGTGGGTGTGTGTTTGTGTGGCGTGAGCCAGCTGTTTTCCTAGCAGCTCAGCACTAGGAGCCTCCCTGCCTCCTAGGCCCTTCAGTCCAGGGATCTATCCAGGCTCTGTTCCAAATGGTACCCTATTTCATTTATAATGTACTACTTTTGACCAAGGCCCATAGGGCTCTGGTCAAAAGTAGTGCACTACATGGGGAATATGGTACCATTTGGGAATCCCATCCAGTCTCTGGGAACCTCCAGCACTGAGGGAGATCAAAAGGAGTGGCGGGGGGATGATGGAGCGTTCCAGGCCCCGCTAGACGCTGCTGAAAGCGGGCCCCGGGGTCCTCTAATCACCCCTCCACCACCGCTCCCACTGACGGACTGTGTACAGAGAGAAAGAGAGGCGAGAAGGAGCACCGTGTGTACAGATGGGGAGAGAGGGGAGAGTTGGAGCACTGCCTGGGTATGTTAAAGGGCAAGGATTAAGACTGAGACTGTGGCACTCACAATAACAAACTACATCTACGTTCCTCAGTCAGGAGTTCACTGACTGCACTGTATGAGGCTGAAGGGCCAAGCTGCACTGTAAGAGGCTGAAGGGCCAAGCTGCACTGTATGAGGCTGAAGGGCCAAGCTGCACTGTAAGAGGCTGAAGGGCCAAGCTGCACTGTAAGAGGCTGAAGGGCCAAGCCGCACTGTATGAGGCTGAAGGGGCCCAGCTACTGCTGTAAGAGGCTGAAGGGCCAAGCTGCACTGTAAGAGGCTGAAGGGCCAAGCTGCACTGTATGAGGCTGAAGGGCCAAGCTGCACTGTAAGAGGCTGAAGGGCCAAGCTGCAAAGTATGAGGCTGAAGGGCCAAGCTGCACTGTAAGAGGCTGAAGGGCCAAGCTGCACTGTAAGAGGCTGAAGGGCCAAGCTGCACTGTAAGTAAGGCTGAAGGGCCAAGCTGCACTGTATGAGGCTGAAGGGCCAAGCTGCACTGTAAGAGGCTGAAGGGCCAAGCTGCACTGTAAGAGGCTGAAGGGCTGAACTGGTCATATGTTTCCCAACCCATGGTCTAGTCTAAAGACACAGCCATAACTTCTTCCTAGTCCTGCCACTCTGCCCCTTCTAAGGAGTGCTGACCGGACACTGCCCGCCCTCTATAGGGTGTTGACCTCTCACTGTCCTGAGAACCTTCCTTCATTAATTGATTAATTTGTTCATTCATTCATCCTTCATGTACTGACACTGATTAAAACCTGCTAGCTCATCAGATCCTTTAGCATCTAGCAGCACCTAGCACCACTGCTTGATGCTCCTTCCAGATTCCTCTATGAAAAAGTCTCTGCTGGGATAAATTGGCATTGAATTGTTTTGGCAGTCTCAGCTACAACTTGAACAACAATATGTCTGTTAGAGTGCAAAATGTCGAGCAAAATGTCTAGCTAGAGCTGGTGTAGCAGTGAAGCAGCCTTGCTATATTTACTCGTCATTTTTGCATAGAGATTCAGATTACGATTTTGGCACCTATAGTTGTTCTATAACATTCTCAACAAAACCAACTCTTGCCCACTGTGTTGAGGCCTACAAGTGGTTAAATTTACAATACATTTGTATGTTCAATAACATTTTATACTTCACATCAGTTCAGACAGAGTTCATTCTTAGAATTATTGAATTACGTACTGTAGCTGCTCCTGCTCCATTACGGAGCAACGTAAACCTGGTGTGCGTCCCATACGGCACCCTATTCATGCTCACCATGGGCTTGAGTCAGAAGTAGTGCACTATCAAGGGAACAGAGTGGCATTTGGGAAGACGGCCTGCTTTTCTCTGGCTTCTTAGGCTGACTGACTGGATAAGCCTAGTCAGTCAGTCAAGTTTTCCAGCTGAGTGCAGCTGGCGGAGCTGCGTAGCTAAGCGTCACTCTGAGGCCGGGCCCTTCAAAGGTTTTAAGGAATTCTCAGCACACTTTATCAGCTGGACAAGGGAAAGCCCATCTTTCACAGTGATGCGGCATTAAAGAAAAATTCTGGTGACCTTTTACATTTTGGACTGGGAAAAAAGCCCCTGTGAGGAATGAGGGGTGGGCGGAGGTTAGTTAGAAAGCATCTAGTCATCTTCTGGTTAAAGTCCAGGTTAAGGGCCAGACTGTCTAATCCATGGGGCGGCATTCAATCTAACACACAGAGCAGGGCTGTGGGTTTGTGTTTTCAATTAGATATTCACTGGGGCAGACATGACGACTTTACCACTACCTGAGACCCAGGGTGCCATAACTGTAGCATGGTGTAATTGTTTGCCTTAGCTCCAACAGATGGTCATAGCTGCTTAAAATGGAGGTGCCGTAATGACTACATTTTAACACTATTGAAAGCAGCTACGCAATTAGCAAAAGTAACCCATATTTTTGGAGAGTCTCAGATGAGTCTAGTACAGTTTAGCATAGTGTAGTGTAGTATATAATGTGTTGTGCTAGTCTACTAATATGGTATAGCCCATGTATTGCTGTGATATATGAACTGTAGGTACTCACCTGCCTGCTTTCGTTATGATCATCTCTGTTCCCGCCTCATGGAACTTCTTCCACAGCTCCCTCTCATGAAGAAGAACCTTGATGTTCTCAATATTCTAAATAGAGAAAGGTAGAGACAGCCATGAGGGTTGGCAACCTGTTGTGGGCTTATTGGCAACCTGTTGTGGGCTTATAGACAACTCAGATTATACTATCTGCATTTTTAAGTTAAACCAGTTCATTCTCAATAAATCATTCCCAATTGATAGGGTATCCACCGACTAGAAATAAAAACACCCACGATTTAATATGGCCAATAATTTTGTCAAGTCAACATTTATTGAAATTGAGAGCAAGGACACATACCCATTTGGCCATTTCCAAGAATAAGAAACTTCTGAACATACAAAACCTTTGCAGTTGTGGTTCTGGCTCTGTGTTGAGAGCCTACAATACCCATGATTACCTGGTCTGGCTCATTGCCCTGGGGGGTGCTAGGAGTTGTAGGCAGGCCCAAGTGTGAGGAGTCAGGGCTGAGATCTGGGGGCCCTCCAGATTGGACCCCAGTCACACTGTCATCCGTCACAGCTGAGGCCTTCTCCTGGAGCATCTCTATGAGATGAACAACGGCTTCAGTTCAATACACAGACTTACAATACACAGACTTACAATACACAGACTTACAATACATGGACCATAGAATTACATATAGAACATATAGAACTTATATAGTAATGTAATAGAATATATGTGACACAGACTTACTATAATACTAAAATAAAACAAAGCATCTCTACAGATACTAACAGGCTTACAATACCAACATTACACTGTCTCTTAAAATACTTAAATATACAAATAATAACAGACTTACAATACCAATACTACACTGTCTCTTAAAATACTTAAATATATCACATTCCCATAAAATGGACTGGACAAAATATGTTCCAACGAAATACACTGTGCACGAACAAAATGTAACATCCCTTCAAGCTACAAAGTTGAACCCCCTCCCTCCTCCAAAAAAAAGTAGTCTAATATTATATCATGGCTAAATATTTAGCTATTATTAACTTTTTCAACTAGTAATTGACATTAAGTACATTTATATAATGTACTTGTATAGCAATTGCTATTCATTTTGTATTTCTACAATAGTTATCCCTATTAATACTGTAAGGAAATTGAACACATTTTACTGGAAAGCTTCTAATTAATTCAATATTTTCAAACCTTACGGGGACATTTCAAGGATAGAGAAGTCAATGCCTCATTCTTGCACTGCATTAATACACACTTGAATGTGCGTACTCAACTAAAAATGTTTGCAATGAGAGAATATATATATTTTTTAAATTAATTCAGACATGCTCTATCATTGTGGGATATTTCTTGGAATGAATTTTTCCGTTCTTGGAAACCAGGTCACTGTTTTGTCCCCAAGCTACAAACTATTGTTAATAGAAATATCTGTTGAATTGTGTAGGCGAAGTCATTTCAAGGTGGATCACTGCAACAAGGGCCATGTGCCATTGGGGGAATTTGGTCACAATGACCCAAATATGATGATGGGCCCTCATTCATACAAAATAGAGCTGATCTAGGTTGGCAGTGAGGTTCCATGTGAGTTTACAGGAGGACCTGCGTCTGAATTGTCTACTGCATACTGTACCCTCAGCTCTGCTCTCCATTCATGTGAAAAGATGGAAGAGTAGTGAGCAAACTTGGTTGTTCCACACATAGAATTCAAATTACTGGACCCATTCAAGTGAAGTTGTTCCCACATACAACTACACTGTTGTGCTGGTTAGCTCATCATAAATACACAACTATTAGGTAATCATGAATATTCAAGCAACATTCTGGCCATAGAATTAGAATTACTAGAACGGACAATCCCATTCCACTCTGCACTCTGTGATGGGTGGACCAGCGGCCATTCTGAATACTTATATTTCTGTTATTTTGTTACGATCGCCATTTGGATTCTCTGACGTTAAGTTTGATAAATAAAATAACAAAATTCCTAATATATATTTTCATATTAACTTGAAAATCATAAGAAACTCTAGACATAAGCTAATTACTCAATCTGCATGCTTGGAGACCACAATAAAAAGCACACAGGGTCAAGATTAATTGTTCATCAGAAGAGTTGAATTAAATATTTACTCTTATAGCATTACGGCGGAATAGTTTTATGTAACGGCTCCTAAACACTGTTCATTCCATTAGTCCAGGTCACCAACTAAGCTTCGCTTTCTCACGGCTCTAAACCCATCTCAAAGACAAACATCTTTCATGAGAGACACAGACACACAGACAGCCTGGTATAGCCTCGTCTGCTCCATACAGTTCAGTTTCACAATGCCCTCTCCTCTCCCATAGCAACCATTCCCCCAGCCATTTTACCATACAGACTCAAACTGTAGCTCTACGTCCCAAATGGCACCTGATTCTCTATATAGTGCACTACTAGTCCTATGGGCGCTTTTCAAAAGTAGTGCACTATATGGGGAATAGGGTGCCATTTTGGAAGTACATATAAAGGTCTACAGTGTACATTTCGGAGAGTTTTACACTCACCCCGGCCCCCCCTTAATCTCAGGCATGTAAACAATTAGAGTGCTCTCTCTCAGGATGAAAGAGAAGGGGCTCCAACTGTAAACCAATGCAGACATTTGCTAAAGCGAATAAAGATAAGGCGCGCTGCAAATCAGCCGTGGTACTTTTTTACCCTCCTGAACAGGGCCCTTTCACTTACCCTGTTTAACTAAACACACTGAGCTAGCCCTCTGTTTATATCTGTGTCACTCCCAGACATATAATCCACTAAACTATTCATGACAGATTGTCCTGTGTGTGTGTGTGTGTGTGTGTGTGTGTGTGTGTGTGTGTGTGTGTGTGTGTGTGTGTGTGTGTGTGTGTGTGTGTGTGTGTGTGTGTGTGTGTGTGTGTGTGTGTGTGTGTGTGTGTGTGTGTGTGTGTGTGTGTGTGTGTGTGTGTGTGTGTGTGTGTGTGTGTGTGTATACCCTCGGTGCAGTAGGGAGGCTATTCTCAGTGGTGAGTCTGATATGCTGGGAGCTGGCCAAACTCAATTAGCAACTGTTGCTTTTAGGCAACTCCTGAGTTTTTTATGAGGAGCAATACCATGACAGTAAATGGAGGGGAAAGCATGCAATGTACTGTATCTATATCTCAGTACATTTTGTGTGTGTGTGTGTGTGTGTGTGTGTGTGTGTGTGTGTGTGTGTGTGTGTGTGTGTGTGTGTGTGTGTGTGTGTGTGTGTGTGTGTCTTTGCCTGTATCTGTCTGTGTATCTGTGTCTGTGTTTTTGCCTCCCAGTATGAAATATAGACATGATGCATGTTATTGAGACAGCTGCCATAAATTCAAACCTGACCTGCCATTTTGTGCAGAAGCCAGTCTCATGCATCTGGTGTTGTGTTGCAGGGGAGGGGAGGGGGGTCTGACTGTGCATCAGTACATTGCATCTTTGTTGTTGTATGTTTGTCTCTGGCAGGTACAACTCAGCTATGTCAGTAGAATCACATCACATAGCCTTGGGTTTAGGGGCGGCAGGGTAGCCTAGTGGTTAGAGTGTTGTAACCGGAAGGTTGCAAGTTCAAACCCCCGAGCTGACAAGGTACAAATCTCTCATTCTGCCCCTGAACAGGCAGTTAACCCACTGTTCCTAGGCTGTCAATGAAAATAAGAATTTGTTCTTAACTGACTTGCCTAGTTCAATAAAGGTTTTTTAAAAAGGCCCGCCGTTAGTGCAAATAGTTATGAATGTGAAACTGACCTATCACAACAAAAATGTAATGGTACCAAAGTAGTAAGTGAGTATGGTGCTGTAAAATCTCTCACCTGGAAAACAGCTCTCTAATGTTGGATTCCCTCTGCAAAATTAAGCCTGTTTATTATTTATTGGCTACAAATGTCAGTATCCTACCTATCAGAACATCTCAGGATGTAATGTTTAGAACAAATAAAAAATTAAATATGAATTATAGTCCACATTTTAGCGACATTCCACATCATTGTTCGAGGGCTTTGTATTTTGGTATTTCTTATATTAATGTAAATGAAAAGGACATTATTTAGACTCCCATATGTAGATAACATTATTTGTTTGTAATTTGTGAACATATAATTCTAAAAGCATATTCTAAAATCATAATCTGGCAATCGGCCTGTATAAAAAATATATGAATAAGATTAATAGTATTTGCATTATCATTTTTAATGGTTAATGATACTAATAATAATATTTGTAACATTATTTAAGGATAATAACTCTAATAAGAAGAGAGTCTTTTTAATCTTAAACAGAACAGATAGAATTGTTGTTTGTTTAACGTTCTATATTAAAGCATGAATCCATAGTTGCTACATCAATTTTGGACTTAATACACCCATTGATTCTTGAAGGATATAACTTACAAATGCCTCATGAGCTTAGTTCAACTGTCTTACCCCATCAGAACCTAAAACAAAAAGTTTTTTTACTCCAATGTTTCTAAACAATGTAAATGTTAACAAACACTGTATAGCCTCAAAACATGGTTAAAACTATCATTTTAATACAATGGATGGTCAGTCCTTGCATCCATAGTTCTCATGACTTTAATGTCAATAAACTCTGAATACCTTCACAGGGCCCTGAAACATACATCAGACTGGTATTTTGGTGTTTAATATGACATTTCATGTCATTTCTACACAGCATATAGGCTACTATCCATAAAGAAAAGTACAATCTCAGACAAGGGCTCCTGGCATTTTTTATTTATTTAGTAAATATCTGTTCTTAACTTGTTGTGATTTTCGTCATATTTACAGTAACCTAAAAATCATATTGTGAAAATAATTATTATTTAGCATATAGTATAGGTATAGGTGAAATGTATAGAAATTGTGACTTTCAAATGTGACTATAGGCTACATGTTCATATCAGTTAAAATTTCATTTTTTATAGACCGTGTGACCATATACTGTTATTCATCTCCATAATATTATACCGCAACATACAACAACGGTTTACTGCTTTAGCTTTTATTGTTGAAATAGGCTACAGACACAGCGTTGTCACGTTCAACATCACTATCAAGGCAGTCAAATAACGCGTGAAAAAAAGAAAGTAGAAAGTACATCCTAACACTAATCGCATTAAAGAAGCTGAGCCTATCCAACTACGCCGTTTTCAGATTGACTCTACTATGTCTGAGCTTGTTTACAAAGCATGTAGACAGGCAGATTACACTGAAGATAGGCAATAACATTATTATATTACCTCATGAAATATTAAAAGCTTGAATCCATTTATTTTCCAAATGGTAATTTTCTGTCTTCACGAAGGAAATATCAGAAAGTTACGTTCCATTGAGACGTAGTTAGGGCAAGTCGTCCAGCATCTCATCTTAATAGACTTGCTTATCTTTCTCCGGTATAACGGTTCTCGAGTAAACTCCCGGTCACGCGTGAGCGCCCGTGTTAACCCTGCCTTGATGTGATTCAACAGCTCGTGAACTGAACTGTAGCCTGCTCTGCGCGTTAGCAGTGCGGTTTGAGCGTTAGAGAGAACGAACTTGGTGCGTGATTTTTTCTTGGAAACACAAAAAAGAATTTGCTCAACCCCTTGAATTGTTAAAACACCGGGACGAGTGAATTATTTGGCTCGTTCCACCCCTCTCCCTCCCTCTCACCGTCGCAGACCTGACGTCGCTCCCCTACCAACGAGAATAGTTTACAGCGCGATGCACTGCTCCTCTGGAGCCAGAATCTCTCCACCAACGACTATTGGACTAATAATCGTGGTGTATGACATGAATACAACCTCATCTCCTTCGCCATCCACTGTCTATTGGTTACATCTTTAAAAATACTAACCCCATGCTACGTGTTGCCTATAAATTGATATAGCTGCAGAGTTTGATAGGGCCTATAGGCTATTTATATGCATAATATAGTACACATATAGGCTTCATAAATACACTATTCTGAGAATAATACATATTTTACCCGATAGACCTTTGCTACTAGATATTCTTTTTTCAACCAACTCAGAATAGCACAACTTGATCATTGAAGCATCTGCTCTGACTCTTTGTCAATCAGATGTCACTGTGAAAACAGACATGTGAGGAACTGGGTTACCTGTGAGGTGAACCATGTCCAAATCGGGATTGTTGGGTTCGAAATGAGGCTCCTCTGTTCCAGGGCCACAATGAAGACGAGTGGACTAGCCTATAGCCTACCCATCGTCTGGTTCAGTTAGGCTATAGATTTTATTTCTCTATCGTTATTTCGCAGGCCATGTTTTCCTTTCAAAACAGCAAATGACCTCTGAGGACAACAGTGAAGACGAGTGGACTAGCCTATAGCCTACCCATTCAGTTATAGATGGTATTTCTGGACCGTTATTTCGCACACCATGTTTCCATTCAAAACAGCAATAGCCGTCAAAGAATGATGCTAAAACGCTCATACATTTTCAGGTGAAATATGGTTGTGGTTTTGGAGTAAATGGGTCGAAGCACGAGGCTGAAAGACCAATAAATCAACAATAGAAGTTGGCGGGTCGGGTTGGTCGGCGAGAGTTTGACTTATATTTACTGGTGACATGACCAAATGAACGAGAACAGCCTAAATGTCCTTCCCGCGACCGTTTGTCATTTCCCCCAATGCGTTTTCAACCCTTTCAATATTTTTCAGCCAAAATATGACTGGTGAGGAGGCATCGAATGATCAAACGACAGTGGTCCTTGTTTGAGTCTGTTGAATGTTTGGACATGGGTGATGCATTTTATCAGTTAATGGCAGGTTTTAGAGACTTATTGATGATTTGTTGGCTCATAACAGATTTTCATATGCATTCTAATTAACAAATGGCTTGATTTTGGTATCATTTTGAGCACAATAAATTGCATCTAGGCTGACTGTATTTGTCAGTTTGTTGAAATCATAGGCTGAAATTTAATACACTAGTTGCCTTTAATTTATTTACTTTGTCATTGGGGTGATTTTCGTTTTTTGTTCGTCCATTTAACTTATGAATGAACAAAAACTGTACGAATAATAGTTTTAATATTTCTTTATTGTGAACATAGCCTACTACAATTACTAATAGCTTACTAATAGGGTAATTATCATAGGCTAATATAATTGAACGCACACATGCATTTTTTTCGATAGGCCTGTCATCATTATTGTATGATTAATCAATATAATTAATATTAACGTTTTTTGTCAGGGAACAAACATACAGAATAGTCCGTTTTCTATGGTCTTCCATCTCATATTGCTATGTCAACCAATTTGCTGAATGGGACAGTAATCTTTCCTTGGTTATGTGGCGCCAAAAGGCCAAAGCCTCTTGAGTTCACGTGAAGGCCTTTTGTTCTATATTGCACATACAGTCCATCCAAGATCGAACGCAGTCCTCCAAACATCAGTCATTTGCGCGGGAAGAACATATTTAGGAAAACATGTAAATATTGACCTTAAATTCATTGCATCATATACACACAACGCCAGGCTGTGTTAACTCATAGGCTATGCTAAGTTTACACAAAAGTCTCGTAAATATATATTTACCTACCTCATGAAAGTGAAAAAGCAATGGTATGACTATTGACCAACAACAAATATGCTAAATGTAAAATGACCAAAGGCACATACTCAATTCTGTGTAACTGGCACTCACAAACATAACACGTGATGTAAAAGTAGCCGTTCTTACCTCCACGTTATTGCTCTGCCCTTCACACGAACTTGACCTCTGCTCTGTACTCCCCTTTAGCTGTGCTTTTCTTCAGGGAATCTTAGTCCCACAAGGACAAACCTCATTCGCCGTGGTATAGAAGATGCCTCTGTTATAAAATGGTTGAATTTTTTTATAGGAGCAGAATTGAGTTGGGTTTCTGAAGGAGTTTAAATTTGACTCACTCCCACCGTCACGTGGTGTAGAAATTAGGAACAGGAGTCCAGTGGAGTTGTGGTGGGCTCGTGCAGGGCTGGGTGTTGCTGGGGGGACAACGTTCAAGCATCCTTAAAAACTCCCATATTATATACGTCGATTCCTTGGCGTTTTGGTCTCTGGCCCGAACTTATAGTGTTTGTTGGTTTAGAAGTTATACTAAATTGATGTTTATGAGAAATACTAGGCAAAAAGATATAGACATTTCCTTTTATTCACGTGTCAATAGGTTACCTATGACTTTGATGGGTCCATTAGTAATCCTTGCTAATGTCATAATTTTGGTTTGAATAATGACAACATCAGTTGTTGCCAAAACATTAATTCCAATACATACATCAGCTTGTTTTCACAAGTCGTATATGTATAGTCTATTTTGAACCATTTTAATTCGTTATTTCAATATCAAATTAAACCAGAAACGTTAAGAAAAAGACATGTATGATGAATGAACATGTCATTGACCTTTGGCCCTGAGTAGACAAGCACGAAGTGCAGTAGTTGCAAAAAAATTCAGGATGTGAGTATGACATTTCTATGAGCGTCCTTAGAATATAATAGTTTGCTTCATGGAGGTATACCACTATTTTACCTACACATTGTTATTTATTTATAGCAGAAAAACCTAGGCTTCATTCAAATATCAGTGAAATACATTTTTTAAAGGTTACCTGACATTTTGACTTCTAACCCCTACGTTTTTTTTGTAGGATATGTATTTTTTTCTTCGATTTTCAGCAATTAGAATAGCAGATGTTTTAGTGATTATCGTGATTGGATAGATATACACTAACTGTATATGATATTGTTGGTTGATGCCTATTCAGAACCAGTTACGCATCTCTAACGAATTTGACATTACCAATGCAGTACATAACAATGGTATATTTTCATATATGTGCCAATTTTACCCTAAACTCTTTGATGTTCCTAACATTTATACAATGTTGAGTGTACATGTTCCCTCCATCTATTCCATCTGACTGTATGGAAGTAGACGGAGCTGTGTAATGAGTTGTTTACACTAATTTAGTTGACCTTTGCCCTCTCTGATATACTTCCATACAGACATTGTATTATTTAGAGGTTTGACACCACTCAGCCTCTTATGGTTTCAGAATAGTTTTTATGTTTTGTGACATGGACTTAAATTGGGGTGTGAGGTTAAAATAGGACACTGCATATATAGCTGGAGTTGTGTCATTGTGATACTGTATAACTAGGGTGAGCGTTGATGTCACAGCATACAGAGTAGTCCACTGGCTGATTTATGTCGGACGGAGTCAGGGTTTTTCTTTCCTTGGGAAAACATTTTCCGGTGTAATTGGCAGTGGGTGAGAGAGAAAGGGGTCTCGGCTAATAAACAACGAAAGAGGAGGGGACATGCTCTCTCCCTCTCTCATTGCTGTCTTCTTTCTCTTTATAGCCACACTCCGTAAGGTGTGCATGTGTCATATTTTTCTAAAGGATCAAGGATTACATAATTAATTAGTTGAAATCATCTTACAGACTGTCCAATCTTGCAGCCTGTGCCTCTCGTTGCTAATTTGTGTGCAGTCAAAATGGCGGAGATAGAGTGGTGGATTTGTTCATATTACTACTACAGTCCTCAGATGCCTATTAGTTTTAGTTTAGCAGTTAGCACAGTGCTAGCTAGCACACAGAGGCTATTTCCCCCACTTACCCTGATATACTGTATGTGTGCCCATCACCCACCATTACTCAGATTCCAATTGGACTGATCCTTTCCCCTCCACTGGCCAGTCTGGGGGATAGAGAGCCGGTCGGACCAGCTTGATCTGCAGGGAGAGAATAGTCACTTACACTTCCTGTGTGAACAGCCAGTCAGAACCAGGGGTTTGCCTAAATTTGCCACCCATGGTTCTGTTTGGCTGCTCACACAGGAAGTGAAAGTGACTATTTTCTTTCTATAGATCCGTCTCTCTTTCCCCCAGGCTCCACTCTATGGCCATGGTGCATCATGGGAAACCGGAAGTGGCCAGCACACTGCCCAAACATGGGGCAGATTAACTGTAGAGGGGGCTAATGTTACGCCCCTGTTACATCACGTTAACTTTAAATGTTCATCGTTAAATGTTAAGGATGTTACAGAGACACACACACCATGTCCCAATTGTCACAGCTCAAGTGTCCCTTGACTGTTCAGTTTGCTAAACCTTCAATAATGGATTGTATGTGCAGTTACAATAGGTAATGTACCAACTAGTATCAAATGGTATTATTCATATAATCAATATCTTCTGATTTAAGATTACTTATCATTTTAAATTTAATTTATAACCCTAACCCTTCTTGGTGCTCTAGGAGATGTTTCAATCTGAGGGGGCTGGTGGGAGGAGCTATAGGAGGACCTGGTCATTGTAATGGCTGGAATGGAATAAATGTGGTTTCCATATGTTTTACGCTACTGCTACTCTCTGTTCATCATATATGCATAGTCACTTTAACCTTATCTACATGTACATACTACCTCAATCAGCCTGACTAACCGGTGTCTGTATGTAGCCTCGCTACTTTTATTGCCTCGCTACTGTAAATAGCCTGTCTTTTTACGGTTGTTTTATTTCTTTAGCTACCTAATGTTCACCTAATACCTTTTTTGCACTATTGGTTAGAGCCTGTAAGTAAGCATTTCACTGTAAGGTCGACATCTGTTGTATTCGGCGCACGTGACAAATGCACTTTGATTTGTTTTGATTTGATACTGTTCCATTTAATCCATTCCAGTCTTTACAATGAGCCTTCCTCCTATAGCTCCTCTCACCAGCCTCCTCTGGTTTCAGTCCAACCACAAGCAGGCTGGTCTACCCTGAAACAACAACCTCAAAATAAGCTTTAACCCTACTATTTTTTTCAAAGAAGACTTCAAAATATTTTTGTTTATTTCCATTTTAAGGGGGGGGTAAAATACAGTGCATTCGGAAAGTACTCAGACAGTCACTCCCTGATCTGTTTCACCTGTCATTGTTAATGTCTCCACCCCCCTCCAGGTATCGTTTGTTTTCCTCCAGTGTATTTATCCCTGTGTTTCCTGTCTCTCTGTGCCAGTTCGTCTGGTATGTTTAAAGTCAACCAGCGGTTTTCCCCATACTCCTGCCTTTGCTATTCTCCTTTTTCTAGTCCTCCCAGTTTTGACCCTTGCCTGTTCTGGACTCTGTACCCGCATGCCTGACCATTCTGCCTGCCTTGACCACGAGCCTGTCTGCCACTCTGTACCTCCTGGACTCTGAACTGGTTTTGACCTTTTGCCTGTCCACGACCTCTTGCCTACTCCTTTTTGGATTATTAAACACCTTAAGCTCCCACCATCTGCCTCTTGTGTCTGTATCTGGGTCTCGCCTTGTGTCATGATAGTACAAACTGGCCATGACAGACCCAGCAGACTTCGACCATGCTGTCTTCCTGCAGGGGGCCACCATTGGGAGACATGAGGAGCTGTTACAGGACCTTCTGGAAGGGCTTTGTTCTCTGACAGAACGCCACGACCAAGGGTTTAAGGCTACTATGGAGCTAATTAAGGAGTTAACTCATAGGCTGTCTGCCATCCCTGAGAGACCCCAACCTCCCAGTGCATTTTTTACTTTTAGTGGTGAGTTGGTACAGCCTACCCCTGTTCCCCGAGAACCCCGCTTACCTCCTCCGGAGCGATATTCTGGAGATTCTAGTACCTGTCGGGGCTTTCTTTCTCAGTGCTCACTTATTTTTGAGCTAGCTGCTCGGGAATTGCCGGTAGATCTCAACTCCCTCATCGCCCTAACCATTAAGATTTATGGACGCTTAAGGGAATGCAGGAGTGAGAGGTCTGGCCTCGGGCACACTGGTTCACCCGCTATGGCTCGCTCATCTTCGAAGGAATCCAGAAGTTCACGAAGCCAGTTTTCTCGAGAGGATTCGAAGCCACCTGAGCTCCCTCGTGAATTATCAACAACGGGTGAGTTGGATTCTCCTGAGCCTATGCATTTAGGAAGAGCTAGTTTATTGGTTGGGGAACGCTCACGTAGGCTCAATTCCAACTGTTGTCTGTACTGTGGTGGCGCAGGACATTACACAGCTACCTGCCCTGTTAGGAAACCCTTGTCTCTGGTGGGTACTTTGATCAGTCATACTGGGAGTTCCCTAATTCCCATCATCCTCACACCTTTCTTTGTGCTTGTGCTGTGGGGAGACCAATCTAAGTCTCTCCGAGTGCTTATTGACTGGGGCGGATGAAAGTTGGATGCTACTATTGCTTCTGATCTAGGTATACCCATTCAACCTCTCTCGGTTCCCATGGATGCCAGGGCACTGGATGGCCTCTCAATAGGTGGAGTCACCCATTGTACTGTGCCCATTCAAATACGGATTTCCGGTAACCACAGTGAGACCATACAGTTCCTCCTCATTGCATCTCCCCATGTTCCTGTTGCCTTGGGGTTTTCCTGGCTCCAAAAACATAACCCTGTTATTGACTGGACCATGAGCTCCATCATGGGTTGGAGCCCATTTTGCCATTCCCACTGTCTTCAAGCAGCACAGCCTTCCCCCAGATGTCTTCCTCAGGACGTCAGCAAGGATTTGAATGTTTGTCATTCCCACTGAGTACCATGACCTACTTGATGTTTTCAGTAAGGCACATGCAACTTCCCTACCCCCGCACAGTCCTTATGATTGTGCCATTGATCTTCTCACAGGCACCACACCACCTCGGGGTCGGCTATATTCTCTATCCGGGCCGGAGACCAAGGCCATGGAGGAGTACATAGAGGAGTTTCTGGCTACTGGGGCCGTCCATCCGTCTGCATCTCCTGTCGGCGCAGGGTTTTTCTTTGTGGAGAAGAAGGACAAGACCCTGCATCCATGCATTGACTACCGGGGACTGAATTCCATTAACATAAAGCATCATTACCGCTTACCACTCCTCTCCTCTGCTTTTGAACCTGTCCAGGTGTAACAGTATAACTTTAGACCGTCCCCTCGCCCATACCCGGGCGCGAACCAGAGACCCTCTGCACACATCAACAACAGTCACCCACGAAGCATCGTTTACCCATCGCTCCACAAAAGCCACGGCCCTTGCAGAGCAAGGGGAACTACTACTTCAAGGTCTCAGAGCAAGTGACGTCACCGAATTAAACGCTATTTAGCGCGAACACCGCTAACTAGCTAGCCATTTCACATCCGTTACACAGGGGCCACCATTTTTCTAAGTTGGACCTTCGGAATGCCTACCACCTGGTTCGGATACGTGAAGGGGATGAGTGGAAGACAGCCTTCAACACAGCCAGAGGACATTATGAGTATCAGGTCATGCCGTTTGTACTCACCTACGCCCCTGCTGTCTTTCAGGCTTTGGTAAACAATGTGCTCCGGGACATGCTCAACCGTTTTGTGTTCATCTACCTTGATGACATCCTGTAGCAGGAGGTCAGCGTACCTTCGGCCCAGATGTTTGACCACCGCTGTCGACATACCGAGAGAAGAGCCAGGGCGGCTATTCTCAAGACCAACTCCAGGTAACGTAGACAAGCGGACCGTCCCCCCCACCCTGATCTGTTTCACCTGTCCTTGTTAGTGTCTCCACCCCCTAAAGGTGTCACTTGTTTTCTCCAGTGTATTTATCCCTGTGTTTCCTATCTCTCTGTGCCAGTTCATCTTGTATGCTTCAAGTCAACCAGCGTTTTCTTCCATACTCCTGCCTTTGCTATTCTCCTTTTTCTAGTCCTCCCGGTTTTGACCCTTGTCTGTTCTGGACTCTGTACCTGCCTGCCTTGACCTCGAGCCTGTCTGCCACTCTGTACCTCCTGGACTCTGAACTGGTTTTGACTTTTTGCCTGTCCACGACATCTTGCCTACACCTTTTTGGATTATTAAACACCTTAAGCTCTCACCATCTGCCTCTTGTGTCTGCATCTGGGTCTCACCTTCTGTCGTGATACAGACCCCCTCACCTTTTACCACATTTTGTTACATTACAGCCTTATTCTAATATTGATTACATTATTTTTGTTCCACATCAGTCTACACACAATGAGCTCAGGTGTATCCTGTTTCTATTGATAATCCTTGATGTTTCTGTAATTGATTCGGCATGCTTTGGAAAGGCACACAACTGTCTATATAAGGTCCCACAGTTGACAGTGCATGTCAAAAACATGAACAAAAACCAAGCCATGAGGTCGACGGAATTGTCCGTAGAGCTCCAAGACAGGCTTGTGTCGAGGCACAGATCTGGGGAAGGGTACCAAAACATTTCTGCAGCATTGAAGATCCCCAAGAACAATGATGGAGGTCCCCAAGTGGCCTCCATCATTCTTAAATGGAAGAAGTTTGAAACTATCAAGACCCTTCCAAGAGCTGGCCGCCCGGCCAAACTGAGCAATCGGGGGAGAAGGGCCTTGGTCATAGAGGTGACTAAGTACCCAATGGTTACTCTGACAGAGCTCCAGAGTTCTTCTGTGGAGATGGGAGAATCTTCCAGAAGGACAACCATCTCTGCAGCATTCCACCAATCAGGCCTTTATGGTAGAGTGGCCAGACGAAAGCCACTTCTCAGTAAAAGGCACATGACAGCCCGCTTGGAGTTTGTCAAAAGGCACCTAAAGGACTCTCAGACCATGTGAAACAAGATTCTCTGGTCTGAAGAAACCAATATTGAACTCTTTGGCCTAAATGCCAAGCATCACGTCTGGAGGAAATCATGGTGGTGGCAGCGTCATGCTGTGGGGATGTTTTTCAGGGACTGGGAGACTAGTCAGGATCGAGAGAAAGATGAACGGTGTAAAGTACAGAGAGATCCTTTTTCCTTTAACGAGTGTGACGAGAAGGATATACTGCTTTCCCGGGAACAGGCCCAAATCCCCGTCTTTTGCGTGAAGAAAAGATGGAGGAAAAGAGGGCGCAGATCCGGCTGCCTTCCTAGAATCAGTAGGCGAGCAAAAAAAACTCCCACTGCCATCCGTTCTACTTGCTAACATGCAATCATTGGAAAATAAAATGTATGACCTACGATTACGATTATCCTACCAACAGGACATTAAAACTGTAATATCTTATGTTTCACCGAGTCGTGGCTGAGTGATGGCACGGATAATATAGAGCTGGTGGGATTTTCCATGCACCGGCAGAATAGAGAAACTACGTCTGGTAAGACGAGGGGTGGGTGTGTGTGTCTTTTTGTCAATAACAGCTGGTGCGCGATGTCTAATATTAAAGTAGTCGAGGTATTGTTCGCCTGAGGTAGAGTACCTTATGATAAGCTGTAGACCACACTATCTACCAAGAGAGTTCTCATCTATATTATTCGTAGCTGTCTATTTACCACCACAGACCGATGCTGGCGCTAAGACCGCACTCAACCAACTCTATAAGGTCATAAGCAAACAAGAAAATGCTCATCCAGAAGCGGCGCTCCTAGTGGCCGGGTACTTTAATGCAGGCAAACTTAAATCAGTTTTACCAAATTTTTACCAGCATGTCACATGTGCAACCAAAGGAAGAAAAAAAACTCTAGACCACCTTTACTCCACACACAGAGATACATACAAAGCTCTCCCCCGCCCTCCATTTGGCAAATCTGACCATAATTCTTTAACCCTGATTCCTGTTTACAAGCAAAAACGAAAGCAGGAAGTACCAGTGACTCGTTCAATTTGGAAGTGGTCAGATGACACGGATGTTACACTATAGGACTGTAGGACCTTGACAGTTCTACCCCAAAGCCATAAGACTGCTGAACAATTTTTTTATATACATTTTTGAATATATTTTTTAAAATTTTACCCCTTTTTCTCCCCAATTTCGTGGTATCCAATTGTTGTAGTAGCTACTATCTTGTCTCATCGCTACAACTCCCGTAGGGCTTGGGAGAGATGAAGATTGAAAGTCATGCGTCCTCCGACACACAACCCAACCAAGCAGCACTGCTTCTGACACAGCGCCATCCAACCCGGAAGCCAGCCGCACCAATGTGTCGGAGGATACACCGTGCACCTGGCTACCTTGGTTAGCGCGCACTGCGCCTGGCCCGCCACAGGAGTCGCTGGTGCGCGATGAGACAAGGACATCCCTACCGACCAAGCCCTCCCTAACCCGGACGACGCTAGGCCAATTGTGCGTCGCCCCACGGACCTCCCGGTCGCGGCCGGTTACGACAGAGCCTGGGCGCGAACCCAGGGACTCTGATGGCACAGCTGGCGCTGCAGCTGAACAATTAATCAAATGGCCACCGGACTATTTACATTGACCTCCCCCCCTTTGTTTTGTACACTGCTGCTACTTGCTGTTTATTATCTATGTATAGTCACTTCACCCTTACCTACATGTAGAAATGACCTCATCTAACCTGTACCCCCGCACACTGACTCGGTACCAGTATTCCCTGTATTTTGCCTCGTTATTGTTGTTATTGTGTTACTTTTGATTATTTTACATTTTTTACTTTAGTTTCTTGAATCTTCTTGAACTGCACTGTTGTTTAAGAGCTTGTAAGTAACTATTTCACGGTAAAGTCTACACTTGTTGTATTCGGCACATGTGACAAATAAAGTTTGATTTGATTTGATGAAAACCTGCTCCAGAGTGCTCAGTACAACAACCCTAAGCACACAGCCAAGAAAACGTAGGAGTGGCTTCTGGACAAGTCTCTGAATGTCCTTGAGTGACCCAGCCAGAGCCCGGACTTGAACCCAATCGAACATCTCTGGAGAGACCTGAAAATAGCTGTGCAGTGACGCTCCCCATCCAACCTGACAGAGCTTGAGAGGATCTGCAGAGAAGAAAGGGAGAAACTCCCCAAATACAGGTGTGCCAAGAAGAGTCAACACTGTAATCACTGCCAAAGGTGCTTCAACAAATTACTCACTTACTTTTTTAAATATAAACTTGCAACAATTTCTAACAAACCAGTATTTAATACATTTTAGAATAAGGCTGTAACGTAACAAAATGTGGAAAAAGTCAAGGGGTCTGAATAACTTCCGAATGCACTGCACTGTAAAAACACCAAGAAATCAGTTCCAAGGGATTTAATTCTAGTAAATTTGTTCTCAATTATTCCCACGCATAATAGAGAGACAAGTGATCATATACAAATGCAAGAAAGGTTTGAAATTATTCAGTTTTAGTCAAATATTATATCTGTTTGGGCTTCTTGGGGTTAATTTGCAATCTACAACTTATTAGTAATTATGTTCCGGCCCCCAGACCATCCGCTCAGAAAAAATCATCCCACAGCTGAATCTAGATGATGATCCCTGCTGTATAATAAATCATCATATAATTCCTATGTTTTCATATACTTCTCATAAGTTGTCATTCCCATTGACAATATTTCATGATGAAGCTACTGCCTTGACATTTGCAAAGGCGCTAAATAGCCCTGCTTACTTACAAATCACAAACCAAAACAGAGCCATTGATGACCAGTAGTTGAAAACATTTGGATAAGAGGAGAAACTGGGGCTCACCCATACTGGGGCTCACCCCACATGGGGAAAGTAACTCAAGTGCAGTTGACATCTTCTGGCCTTCTGTCAAGGCAAATGGACAGTTTATACACATGGTTCAGAGCTGTCCGAAGCGAATGAAACACTGAGCCCTGGCTGTCAGCTAGCCGAGGGTGTCGTGCTACAAATCTCAGTTGAGACCCACTAGGTTGTTTAGCTTCAGACTCAGGGAGAGGCAGTGAAGAGGCAAGGTTCACATTCCTATCTAAGTGTGGAGGTACTGGACTTGTACAAATGACCACGTTACATCTCTGCCAGAGCAATGTATTTCATTCAATATATATTTAAGCAATAAGACACGAGGGGTGTGGTATATGGCCAATATACCACGACTAAGGGCTGTTCTTACACACGATGCAACGCGGAGTGCCTAGATTCAGCCGTGGTATATTGGCCATATACCACAAACCCTGAGGTTCCGTATTGCTACTATTAACTGGTTACCCACGGAATTAGAACAGTAAAAAGTAATATTTGGTCATACTCGTGGTATACGGTCTGATATACCATAGCTTTCAGCCATTCAGCATTTAGGGCTCAAGCCACCCAGTTTATAATAATAAATACACTGCTCAAAAAAATAAAGGGAACACTAAAATAACACATCCTCGATCTGAATGAATGAAATATTCTTATTAAATACTTTTTTCTTTACATAGTTGAATGTGCTGACAACAAAATCACACACAAATTATCAATGGAAATCAAATTTATCAACCCATGGAGGTCTGGATTTAGAGTCACCCTCAAAATTTAAGTGGAAAACCACACTACAGGCTGATCCAACTTTGATGTAATGTCCTTAAAACAAGTCAAAATGAGGCTCAGTAGTGTGTGTGGCCTCCACGTGCATGTATAACCTCCCTACAATGCCTGGGCATGCTCCTGATGAGGTGGCGGATGGTCTCCTGAGGGATCTCCTCCCAGACCTGGACTAAAGCATCCGCCAACTCCTGGACAGTCTGTGGTGCAACGTGGTGTTGGTGGATGGAGCGAGACATGATGTCCCAGATGTGCTCAATTGGATTCAGGTCTAGGGAACGGGCGGCCAGTCCATAGCATCAATGCCTTCCTCTTGCAGGAACTGCTGACACACTCCAGCCACATGTGGTCTAGCATTGTCTTGCATTAGGAGGAACCCAGGGCCAACCGCACCAGCATATGGTCTCACAAGGGGTCTGAGGATCTCATCTTGGTACCTAATGGCAGTCAGGCTACCTCTGGCGAGCACATGGAGGGCTGTGCGGCCCCCCAAAGAAATGCCACCCCACACCATGACTGACCCACCGCCAAACCGGTCATGCTGGAGGATGTTGCAGGCAGCAGAACGTTCTCCACGGCGTCTCCAGACTCTGTCACATCTGTCACATGTGCTCAGTGTGAACCTGCTTTCATCTGTGAAGAGCACAGGGCGCCAGTGGCGAATTTGCCAATCTTGGTGTTCTCTGGCAAATGCCAAACGTCCTGCACGGTGTTGGGCTGTAAGCACAACCCCCACCTGTGGACGTCGGGCCCTCATACCACCCTCATGGAGTCTGTTTCTGACCGTTTGAGCAGACACATGCACATTTGTTGCCTGCTGGAGGTCATTTTGCAGGGCTCTGGCAGTGCTCCTCCTGCTCCTCCTTGCACAAAGGCGGAGGTAGCGGTCCTGCTGCTGGGTTGTTGCCCTCCTACGGCCTCCGACACGTCTCCTGATGTACTGGCCTGTCTCCTGGTAGCGCCTCCATGCTCTGGACACTACACTGACAGACACAGCAAACCTTCTTGCTACAGCTCGCATTGATGTGCCATCCTGGATGAGCTGCACTACTTGAGCCACTTGTGTGGGTTGTAGACTCTGTCTCATGCTACCACTAGAGTGAAAGCACCGCCAGCATTCAAAAGTGACCAAAACATCAGCCAGGAAGCATAGGAACTTAGAAGTGGTCTGTGGTCACCACCTGCAGAACCACTCCTTTATTGGGGGTGTCTTGCTAATTGCCTATAATTTCCACCTGTTGTCTATTCCATTTGCACAACAGCATGTGAAATTTATTGTCAATCAGTGTTGCTTCCTAAGTGGACAGTTTGATTTCACAGAAGTGTGATTGACTTGGAGTTACATTGTGTTGTTTAAGTGTTCCCTTTATTTTTTTGAGCTGTGTATATGGCTCTGATCATGGCCAATCTGTGTAGGGAGACAGAATGTTGAATATATTGGTATCCTGTTACTTGCAATACTTTGTTTGTTCTAGTTGGAGCAGCTCAATGTTGATTGTGAACCGAATGAGCAGACTGATCACGTAACTCATGAAGCTGATTTTAGTTAGCTAGTCTCTGAAGTGTAAAGAGGCCTACATCTAAGCTGTGAGAGAAAAAGGGAAAGGTCACCCAACAGAACCACTCATATAATCCGCTATACAAACAAGCACAACTGTACATGTCTCTATAAAACAATTCACATATTTGGTGGTATTGCCATCAGTACTCTATCGCATCACCATCATAAGATCCTTAGCTAGTGTTATTATTAGAAAAGTCAAAAGTGCTATGCCCTCTCTTCTTCTGAGGTAAGCCCTTCAAGCTTTGACGTGAGATGGGGTTTGGACTGTTAGCGCTCAGTTCATGGCAGTGCTACTAAACATTAGTGTCAGAGTTAATTGGTGTGTTTAGTCCAGTTTAGTAGCTCTCTTGGCTCTCACTCGTGTTCAGTATGTAGGCATCAAGTGCTGTCCGGTTCAGGATCCGGTCAAGCAAGCCCCATAGTCTCACTAACACGACACACACACTTACTTACACAACACACAGACTGTGACACACACACACACACACACTGTAACATCTCCTCCTGCCCACCGCTCTCTGATCCCCAGCCATGTGACAAGGGAGACATGGGACCTTAGTTTGGCCGTCCGACATTACAGAAGCCATGGGGCTAGGCCTGCTCCACACGCTGTGTGTGCGTGCTGTGCTGCTTGGACCTCCCAGGGAGCCTCCAGCATCCCAGAATCCCCCTTTAACTTGATGGCCCCTTCCTTAGACTCCTTTTAAAACACACACCTTCCTTGTCCTCTTCCTTGTCATCATTGGGCCACCATGAGCCAGAACAGCTTCAATGTGCCTTGTCATAGATTACTCGTGTCTGGAACTCTATTGGAGGGATGTGACACCATTCTTCCACGAGAAATTCCATCATTTGGTGTTTTGTTGATGGTGGTGTAAAATGCTGTCTCAGGCATCACTCGAGAATCTCACATAAGTGTTAAATTGGATTGAGATCTGGTGACTAAGAGGGCCATGGCATATGGTTTACATTGTTTTCATGCTCATCAAACCATTCAGTGACCACTCGTGCCCTGTGGATGGGGGCATTGTCATTCTATGGGGCCTATATAGGGAATTGGGTGTGATTTGAGACACACCCTTCGTTTCTTTTAGTATAGTAATTGAATATGGTTTGGTTCTGGTTAGCCTTTGGATGATGGGACTACTTTCCCAACCCCTCTCTTCTTTGTGTTGCTCTCTGCTCTATATACGTGGCATAAGGGAGGTCATTTGTCATGCAACACTTAGCTGGTTCCCTCCATTTTTATTGGGTGCGATTAACTTGTCAGTGGTCATCTAAAATGTATTTCAAAAGACTTCCCGGGTACTTAAGCCTTTGTTCTCGAGGGAAGAGAAGCGTTGAGAGTCGTCGATACACAGAAACACCTGGACTAGAGGAGACAGACACTAGACAGTGAAGAAAGCAACATGGGACGCCCACACTGTTAGCGTACTGGTGACGTTGATACCCCATCAGTGTGCAGGGATGGCGTGTTGTGAGATGTGTGTGTGAACACGTGAATGTGCGTTTGCATGGGTGCATGTAAGTGCATGACTGCATGCAAGCTATTGAATAGAACTATGTGCATATGTTTATGTAGTACACAGTGAACCAATATCTTTTTAAACTTCTGTCGTTTTGTATATGACCCGGATTCAATCAGATAAAGCATTAACCGGTGATAGCTGACACCCACAGAGCTGATGTTTTGGGGGCGTAACTGCGTTGGAGCTGTCACATTGGTGAGCAGCTGCTCTTGTGATTGTAACGAAGTAACACCAGTTCCACGTTAGAAGTTCAGAACAAGAAAGTTTTTTTATTTTTTTTATTTCACCTTTATTTAACCAGGTAGGCTAGTTAAGAACAAGTTCTTATTTACAACTGCGACCTGGCCAAGATAAAGCGAAGCAGTGCGACACAAACAAAACAGAGTTACACATGGGATAAACAAACGTACAGTCAATAACACAATAGAAGTGTCTATATACAGTGTGTGCAAATGTAGTAAGATTAGGGAGGTAAGGGAATAAATAGGCCATAGTGGCAAAATAATTACAATTGAACAATTAAACACTGGATCGATAGATCTGCAGAATATGAATGTGCAAGTAGAGATACTGGGGTGCAAAGGAGCAAAAAACAAACAAACAAAAAACAATATGGGGATGAGGTAGTTGGGTGGGCTATTTACAGATGGGCTATGTACAGGTGCAGTGATCTGTAAGCTGCTCTGACAGATGATGCTTAAAGTTAGTGAAAGAGATATGAGTCTCCAGCTTCAGGGATTTTTGCAATTCATTCCAGTCATTGGCAGCAGAGAACTGGAAGGAAAGGCGGCCAAAGTAGGAATTGGCTTTGGGGGTGACCAGTGAAATGTACCTGCTGGAGCGAGTGCTACGGCTGGGTGCTGCTATGGTGACCAGTGAGCTGAGATAAGGCGGGGCTTTACCTAGCAGAGACTTATAGATGACCTGGAGCCAGTGGGTTTGGCGACGGATATGAAGCGAGGGCCAGCCAGCGAGAGCATACAGGTCGCAGTGGTGGGTAGTATTATGGGGCTTTGGTGACAAAATGGATGGCACTGTAATATACTGCATCCAATTTGCTGAGTAGAGTGTTGGAGGCTATTTTGTAAATGACATCGCCGAAATCAAGAATCGGTTGGATAGTCAGTTTTACGAGGGTATGTTTGGCAGCATGAGTGAAGGATGCTTTGTTGCAAAATAGGAAGCTGATTCTAGATTTAATTTTGGATTGGCATGCTTAATGTGAGTCTGGAAGGAGAGTTTACAGTCTAACCAGACACCTAGGTATTTGTAGTTGTCCACATATTCTAAGTCAGAACCGTCCAGAAAATGGTCCAATTCACACTTATCAAGAGAACATCTCTGGTCCTCCCTATACTGCTTCTGATCTGGCGGACTCACTAAGCATAAATGCTTAATTTGTCAATTATGTCTGAGTCTTGGAGTGTGCTCCTGGCTGTCCATAGATTTGCTTAATATAAGGAATTATAAATTATTTATACTTTTACTTTTGATATTTAAGTATATTTTAGCAATTACATGTATTTTTTATACTTAAGTATATTTAAAACCAAATACTTTTAGACTTATTCTCAAGTAGTACTTTATTGGGTGACTTTAACTTATACTAAAGTAATTTTCTAGTTTGACGGTCCCCATAGGAGAACCTTTTTTAGTTCCAGGTAGAACCCTTTTGGTTCCAGGTAGAAGTCATTTAAGTTCCATGTAAAACCCATTGGGGAAAGGAATCTACATTGAACCCAAAAGGGTTCTTTAAAGGGTTCTCAAAATGGGAACAGTCGAAGAATCCTTTTAGGTTCTAGATAACACCTTTTGTTCTAAGGGTGTACTAATATGACCGTGCAGCCAACGTCCACGATAGCTATGCCGGGAGCCACTTGTGGATTTGACAGCTCTAACGCGGTTCCACCTCTATCCTGTCAAAACACCAGCTATGTGGGTGTCGGCTAGCGTGAATCTGATTGAATCAAGCCCTATGTCTGTGTCTGTGTGTGCACAATCTCCCTGTCAGCCATTGTGACTGTTTCTCTCTTTGCTTAACCCGGGGTTGTGTGAGAGGATTGTATGTTTTTAGAAGAGCTGTCTGGTATAGTCAGCTAGGCCCTGCGCTCCCTCCGTTCATCATGACAAACTCTGTTAGTCTAAATGAATCTCCTATGTTCATCTCTGCGTCAAAACCAGGGGCGCTGCGTGCTAGGAGCAAATGATTTCTCCCGGGTCAGGTCTGATAATCCCTCAACCCTCCTCTGCAGTGTTTTATGTCTTCTTAAACATGTCCTCAAGGACCCAGGAGATCAAAAGATGCTTTGGACGTCTACTCTGTCTACTCTACAGGTCCTACAGGATGCATGGAGCATGTGTCTGAGAGTTGGACTGTTTCCCAAGTGGCACCCTATTCTCTATATAGTGCACTTCTTTTGACCATGGACCATAGTCACAATGTAGGGAATAGGGTGCCATCTGGGACACACCCTTGGGTTCAAAAGCTCACATATCTTTAGTATAACATTGTTTGGTTTATCGTTGATTTACTGGTTTCCCTATTGTAATATTTTAGTTTATACACATCTTTTTCCAGTGCTGTAAAATACCTAAGTAAAAATACTTTAAAGTACTACTTAAGTTGTTAGTTTGGATTCCTGTACTTTAGTTTACTGTTTTACTTTTACTCCACTACATTCCTAAAGACAATATGTACTTTTTACTCCCATACATTTTCCCTGACACCAAAAAGTACTTGTTACATTTTGAATGCTGAGACAGGACAGAATTACGGTCCAGTTCACGCACCTATCAATATAAAGCATTGTCATCCCTACTGCCTCTTATCTGGTGGACTCACTAAACACAAATACTCTGTTTGTAAATTATGTGAGTGTTGGGATGTGCCCCTCTCTGTCCGTAAAAAAAAATATTGTGAGGTATGGTTTGTTTAATATAAGGAATTGTATAGCATTTACTTTTACTTTCTACTTTTACTCAACTTTGAACATTTAGTACTTTTTACTACATTAATACCAGATACTTTTAGACTTTTACTCAGGTAGTACTATACTGTGTGACTTTTACTTTTAGTCAAGTATGACAGTTGAGTACTTTTTTCACCACTGTCCTTTTCAAGTATAGTTGTCTGTACATTAATAATGTAGCATGTGTTACATAACAAGACATGGTAGGTAGTCTTTGCTCAGGGCCTCCTTAAGGCATCCTTATCAATAAGTATGGCTATACATACTGCTGGGTGCATACACACACACACACACACACACATTTTACATTTGAAACCACCAATTAAATTGACAAAAAAAGGATCCAAACATTTCAAAGGTCCCTGTATGCACGGCACTCAAGGAAAGCACCTCCTCCAAACAGATAGGCTGCCCACGACAGCTGAAACAGAGCGCTACCTAGCCAATTGCTTTTCCTTCGTTTTTGTATTCTTTTATTTCAAGGCTTTAACTCTCCGTACTGGAGAAGTTTGAATGAATTGGACCCATCACTAATGTGTTAGAATTCATACCTTTTGATTAGTATTTATAACATGTACCTAAGAAGCTTATTTTTGTTTTCTTTTGTTGTTGTTTTTTCAGCTTTTGTGACATATCACGGAAGAATGCTTCACTAGGAGGTAAAATAATTATTTGATCTCATGCTGATATTTCCCTAAAAAAAAACGGGTTGTTTTTCAAAAGTAAGTAGTTGTGACATCTAGTGGTGAATAGTGGTACTTCAAAACTGTTTTGCGCAGGTACACTCAAGAACAAGCAGAAAGTCAGAGCCAGAAGCAGCTCCAGCGCACAGTATGTGTATGCAGGTGATAATAATGAAGTGTATAGGACATTTATGGTCATATTAAGATGTGATTATATTTTATGCCAATAAACATAGTGGTAATGCTGTAAAAATTACATTGGACCTACAAAGGACAAAAATATAGCACATTTCATTTGGAAGTTGCTGTGGAGTTGACTTAATTTCATAAACCTGTGGCCAGGAGTGGGAGACGGCTTGCGAATGCACTTTCCACGGGGCCTTATTAGCTTTCTATTCAACTGTGAAGCCCTAGAAGCAGAAATTAAACAGTTGCTGTAACTTAGAGAGAGACAGACAGGCACCGTTCTATTGTGAAACAGTGTCTGTCAAACATTCCCCAGTAGAGTAAACAAACAATTCTACTTCCCTCGTTCTCTACAAACTTTACTGACTGTGATGCAAGAAAGTTGAAATCCAAGCATTTGTGCCAGGCTTAAAAAGTATTTGCCTTGCGTAAAATAGCATGTGTTCCATGCGTAAATAGGAGGCATATATGCTATTATCAATTAGAGAAAAAAATATACAGTACCAGTCAAAATTTTAGACACACATACTCATTCAAGGGTTTTTCTTTATTCTTACTATTTTCTACATTGTAGACTAGTAGTGAAGATGACATCAAAACTATGAAATAACACATATGGAATCATGTAGTAACCAAAAAAGTGTTAAGCAAATCAAAATATATTTTATATTTGAGATTTTTCAAAGTAGCCACCCTTTGCATTGATGACAGCCTTGCACACCCTTGGCATTCTCTAAACCAGCTTCATGAGGACTGCTTTTCCAACAGTCTTGAATTAGTTCCCGCATATGCTGAGCACTTGTTGGCTGCTTTTCCTTAATTCTGCGGTCCAACTCATCCCAAACCATCTCAGTTGGGTTGAGGTCGGGTGATTGTGGAGGCCAGGTCATCTGACGCAGCACTCCATCACTCTCCTTGGTCAAATAGCCCTTGTCTATTTGTCCTGTTGAAAAACAAATTATAATCCCACTAAGCGCAAACCAGATGGGATTGTGTATCGCTTCAGAATGCTGTGGTAGCTATGCTGGTAAAGTGTGTCTTGAATTCTAAATAAATCACAGACAGTGTCACCACCTCACACCATCACACCTGCTCCTCCATGCTTCACGGTTGGAACCACAAATGTGGAGATCATCCGTTCACCTACTCTGCGTGTCACAAAGACACTGCTGTCAGAATCAAAAATAAAACCAAAGGTCAGATTTCCACCAGTCTAATATCCATTGCTTGTGTTTCTTGGCCCAAGCAAGTCTCTATTTCTTATTGGTGTTCATTAGTAGTGGTTTCTTTGCAGCAATTTGACCATGAAGCACTGATTCACGCAGTCTCCTTTGAACAGTTGATGTTGAGATGTGTCTGTTACTTGAACTCTGTGAAGCAATTATTTGGGCTGCAATCAGAGGTGCAGTTAACTCTAATGAACTTATCCTCTGCAGCAGAGGTAACTCTGGGTCTTTCTTTCCTTTGGTGATCCTCATAAGAGCCAGTTTCATCATAGCGCTTGATGGTTTTTGTGACTGCACTTGAAGAAAATGTCAATGTTTTTGAAATTTTCCGGATTGACTGACATTGATTTCTTAAAGTAATGATGGAGTGTTGTTTCTCTTTGCTTATTTGAGCTGTCCCTGGTCAATACAAAATACCACATCCCATGAGTCACAGAATGGGAATTGCACCTCTGCCATGAGGTGCTACTTCAGTCTCCTGACCGGAGAGAGGTCCTAATATGGACTTGGTCTTTTACCAAATAGGGCTATCTTCTGTATACCACCCCTACCTTGTCACAACACAACTGATTGACTCAAACACATTATTAAGTAAGAAAGTCCACAAATTAACTTTTAACAAAGCCACACTTTTAACAACAACTGAAATGCATTCCAGGTGACTACCTCATGAAGCTGGTTGAGAGAATGCCAAGAGTGTGAATGCCGTCATCAAGGCAAAGGGTGGCTACTTTGAAGAATCTGAAAAATAAAATATATTTCGATTTGTTAAAACACTTTTTTGGTGACAACATGATTCCATATGTGTTATTTCATAGTTGTGATGTCTTCACTATTATTCTACAATGTAGAAAATAGCAAAAATAAAGAAAAACCCTTGAATGAGTAGTTGTGTCCCAAATGTTGACTGGTACTGTGTGTGTGTATATATATATACAGTATATATATATATATGGAGTGAAAGGTGTCTTTTCAGGCATGTGTCTTTTCAGACCGCAGAGCAGGTGAGAGCTTCCAAGGAAATGTTTAGTAGCTTACATCTCCCTCCCTCCTTGCCGGTCTATTCTGGGCTGATATCTGCTTCCTTGCTGGTTATCTCCGCCAGGAGATCTGTCTCCACTCCCCCAGTGGTGGGTTGTCCGTGTTCTCACCCAGCTCACGTTCTGAGATAGCCAAGGCATGGGGCACGAGATAGGATGGAGGAGGGACTTCTCTTGCCCCCATGATAATTACCAGCTTGTGTAATTCATTTAAACTGATTGGAATCTCGATAAGATTGTTAAAATAACGTTTTTAAGTTTACTTTTGCAAGTTAACCAATAACTTGTCTGTTGTCTGTGTAACAGACCGCTAATCACCAGAAAATCATCAGCTAATCATCAGTGGCTATAAGTGAATAGGCTACTAGTTCTGTAACATAATATAATTCAGATTATATCAGTTGTGGAAAGTTGAGTTGGGAGCAGTCAGCAAAAGAAGATTTATTACTTTAAAATGGTGCTGTCCATGCTGTCGATAATGGCACAGATACAAAGAGTAGTCCTCTATATCTATGGCCTGTTGTTTACACATGCACCTTGTGGTTACAGTTGTTTGTATAAAAATATTATTAATCTAACTCAAACAATCTTTTCATAATTATGCAAAAGCCTGAACATGTTAATTTGTGACCAGTCTCCCCTAAAAACATGGAAACCATGTGTTTGATGTGTTGGATACCATTCCACTGATTCTGTTCCAGCCATTACTATGAGCCTGTCCTCCCCAATTAAGGTGCCACCAGCCGCCTATGGGTAAACATCAGTGAATCTACAGAAGCACACAGAACACATATCTCAACTGTGATGGACAAACAGATTAGCATCATCATGTCATTGTCTGGCCCTGATTTTAGTGAAAGGAGTCTGTAGCCTACTCATCATGAGTCATGCTGGGTTGGTTGGTTGAGATCAGGAAGAATGACCATTTTTCATACCCATGGGAATGCATGTGAAAATGTGGTCAAAACAGAATATTCAATTACTGTAGCTGTTTTTTTTTTTACAAAATAAAAACATTACATGAATAACTGTATATAACCATATAAATAATTGTAACCTAATTAAGATGAGCAAGATATTTTGAGTTATCTGGTTTAGGCTTCTCTTGTGCTCTTTTGAATCATGCACACACTTTTAATTAACTCGTGCACACATATTACTTCATTTTGTTCCACCAGGCCCGGTAGAGATTCCGTTCATGTATTTTGTAGAAACAATAGAAAAATAGTAGCCTACACTGATCAGTGAACAAAGTTGTGAATAGTCTTGGCCTTTTTACCCCGAACTGTCACCGATCATTAGTTGCGATCCATGAGTCTGCTAAAGGAGCCTATTGATCAGTCATTGACTGATTGCTTTAGACAAATAGTTTGTTACCCGAGAGTGCGAGGTCGAGTAGCTCACTCTTTTAATTGAAGATAACAGAGTGGGCAACAATGGCCCCATAATAGAATGAGAGTTTTGTGATTATTGCTGCAGAAAGAAAAGAAAAGAAACAAGAAGGGGTGCTCTAATTAGAAGAACCGTGGCTGGCGGGATCTCCCCCTGCTCCCCCTGCCATTGTGCGCGGGTGTGGGGAGGCTGTGTGGCCGGTAGGCAGGCGACAGGCGCCGGTTGCTGGACAAAGGGCTGTCTGCTGCCAAAGGGACTAGGCGTCCAAGCACCCATCCTCCCAAACTTCCCAGCCTGAGCTGTGGTGCTTAATTAACCCTTTCACGGTGATACGGGACAATTTGTCCCCAACCAAGGCATCTCTCTCACGCATAAAATATGTCCATACAATAACAAAGTGTTCATCTGTACTAGCTCATGTGAACACAATATTTGCGTAATTTTTGGAAAGTTATGCCTTCAGTTTCTGTAAGCCATTCGTCAACAACAACAAAAAGCTTATAAGTCCTATGACATGTTGGGCGCTACTGTTTAATTTAATTTGTGGCAAATTTCTTAAGGAAAATTATTATGCATTTGACCCTCCTTAAAAGTCAATTCTTGTTGATTTGAGTAGACCTATGGACTACCCTGTGTGTGTCATACAGTTTTTCCCATTCACTCAAACAGTTAACTGCGTCTATAGGCCAAGTGCTATTGAACGTGCAGAGGATATGTGCGGTTGAAGTGGAGAGGGGGAGACGGAAGTTCAGTGTCTCGCCCTCCTTTAAATACTCCTATATTACTATTCTGTTCTATTAATAGTAGAATACAGACAATACTACAGGAAACACTTATATAAACACTAACCAGTAGCTCAGTTTAAAAAGAGATGCCTTGCATGTCATCACTCACGCTCCTCTATTCAACGGCATCGCAATGTAAATATGACAATTATAGGCCTTATAGGCCTAATAGTTATGAGAATAAAATTATTTGGAACTAATGACAGTTATACATTCTACATTGCTCTTATGAACAGAAATATACAATACATCGATTTGCCTTTTCAATATGATATAATGTAATATTTCGTTTGAATTTGTTACACAATCATCACTGATAAAGAACTAGAGAAATACTGGGCTGAAAAACTTGAATTTTATCCTCAAATATACTGCCGACAGGGGGCACCATACACTAAGACAACTACTTAGGTCTTATTGCAATTTGTAAGGGGTATTATCATTCATTTAGAGGCCTCATTCATCTGATGTTGGGAGATAATAATAATAATCATCATAATTAAGCTATAATTATAAAAATAGGTAGCATATATACATTATTAATAATTCATTTAAATTATTATTATTATGAATTTCAAAGATACTTTAACTGTATCCAATAGGTACAAAATATGAGTGAACACAACTTTCACACATTGTTTTTTTTAATTGAAATTGTGAGATAATTCAACAAAAAATCACAACCAGCATAAGCGAGATACGCTTTCAATTTTAAATATATTTATATATATAGATAGATATGCATTATGCCCCATTTAAAGAGAACTGTTATCATCCTCTCCTGTGTTGGAGTGAAATGACCTGAGGTTTTCCTACATCTCTGCCTCTCCTGCAGATAATAGTCAGGTAATGTGACAAATAGGCAGCTTTCTCTCTATCTATCTCTCTTTCTCTCTTTCTCTCTTTGCTGATATTAGTTTTTGCAGACAGAGATAAACATGGCACACATGTTAGTTTCCTTCATGTGTCACAGGCAGATAATCAGCTATGCATTACAGACAAAAACTTTCTGGTTCAAACCAACAAGCGCCTAATAGCTTTCATTTTCAGAATACGTTCATGTAAAATAAAAAAGAATAAAAAGCAACGAGTTAAACTCTAAATATTATATACACGTCAATGTACAGTCTTAAATAAATTAATACCAATTGCATATTCTTGGATTCCTTTATAGCTTATTTACAGAATTTATTTTAATTACATAAATAATTCAAACAAATAAATCTGGCAGAAACGATAGGCCTAAGCGTTCTTCTATCAATTATTTTTCACGGAACGTTCATTTTATGCATCCCTTTTGAAATAATAGCCTATGTTTTAAAAACTTTTGGGATGTAGCTTGTTTTCCTGTCGTTTTACTGGTTGCACCTTCTCCATAATGCGGGCAAAACGCACACCAGTGTCCATTCAGTACTTATGCTGCTGTAGTGCTCTCATCATTAAAAAAAAGCACGTCTATTGATTATAGTTTGAAACTGTTCTCTCTTCAGTCCCTAAAAACAATGACACGACGTTGCCACTGTCGTTTAACATCAATATGCTCTACATGAAGAATGTTGTTAGTAGGTTTTCCTCCTTGAGGTATCCTCTTAGTGTGCTCAAGTTTTAGCCAGACGCCTAAAAATTCAGTGCCCACTTTTGGTTTTCATATTATTTCGATGCTTCAGTTTCCTATAATATTGAAAGCGTACCCCACACAGAAACAGTAAGTGACGACGCTGGTTCTCTCTCCTTCATTCCCTGCCTCTTTTCTCAGTCCAGGCGCGCGAAAAGGTAGGCCTGTATTGACATTTCTTCGCATAACGTGCTGTACAAAATGTCTCATAAAGTCCTCTGATATTTCAAGCCAAGTCGTGGTGGAATATATTATTCCATTAGTGAGATCACTTAGGAGAGTCTCTCGGGGGGTACGTCTCTCTCTGGCTCTCCAGTCCGCTCACTAGTCTCTGGATGTTTTGGAGCTCATTGATAGAGTCCTTCATCGATTTGGGGGAGCTGGTCCTATGACTCGACCCCGCTTTGTGGTTGTGGAGCTCAGGCACGGGACTCGTCTCCCTGCTGCCCGATTTGGACGACTCGGAGCTGGGGTTTAGGCCGCCTGGCAGGCCGGTGGTGAATAGACTTGTGCTCTGAGCCATAGACACGGGGAGCTGATAAGGGTTGAACCGGAGCCGGGGGCGGGAGCTGGTGAGGAAGGGATTTCTCGAGAGCGAACTGGCTGTAGTGCTAGCGGGCATGGCGGAGGCCGCGGCTGCAGCGGCAGCCATGTAGGTGTACGGGTACGGGAACAGGCCTCCAAAGGTCGGCATGGAAATGCCCTGAAATCAGACAGGAGAAAATGGCAGTTAGTACTGGGACCGTGATAGTGATATATTCAGACCACGATGTAGCCTACTCAAATGACTAGGCTTACTGAACCTTGGGGAGCCAGCTCAACGACCAAATTACGCACGGCCTGAATAGCTAGTTCACTTCAATAATTAAACCTACAAGGAATTCGTCTTCTACGATGTTAAAGAACCCGTTAGAATAATGAAGGTTATATGGATGGGATGTTAAAAAGGAGAATGCTTATTCGCATTCCAAAGGGAGGTAAATAAAAGCCAGGCCTCTCGTTTTTACTCCCACACATTCCCTATGAGTGGTTGATTTATGGGTGGTCTTCTAACGCATGTTCTTTTAAAACAAATATCAGACTGCTTTGAAACACCATTAACAGAACTGTTGTTCAAAATAATAATAATAATAATAATAATAATAATAATATAGGCAGCATGTATCCTCTCACTGCGGTAAGTGTGCAAGAGCCCCAGGACTCCCTAATCCTAGTGGTAGTGACCTGATAACTCAACAACATGCTGCGCATGTTTAGTTATGCCGTGATTGGGCCTGCTAAATATGGCCAGTCACATGTACAATACAAGGCGTCTACAGTGGACTTTAGGCACTACGTTTGCACATACTTTAGTTTACTTGTAAGACTCGTGCTTTGTTAGTCAACGTCTATTCTAGTGCTAAATAATAATGTCCCCAACGGTGTTGGCGCCATCAAACGAGCATAAAGGGCTATAAGTGATCACTGAGTTCAAACAAACAATTTGTTACCGTGTAGAACTAAAGTCGCCCTTACCTGAGAGGCGAGCATGTGCTGCGATAGATGGAAGGGGAAAGGGTTCGGAGCGCCCCCGGTGCCCTGTGCGGAGAGGCTGCCGTTTTCCATACCACTTGCTCCGGATACCGAGGCCAATAGATGTCCCATGCTCATGGCAGAAAACGCACCTGGGCCCATAGCGAACTGTCCAGGGTGAAATAGCATTTGTCCGGCGTTCATTGGATTAAAAAACTGCTGGCTGTGCAAGCCAGACAGGGCCAGACTCTGCAGGTGGCTCGCACTGAAGTGTGAGGGGCTCTCTGTTTGAACCATGAGCGGGGAGAAACTCTCTTTGGTTGCGCTTATCGCGCCGCTGTCTGCGGTGTCCTTTTTTGAAGAATCTGTAGTGTCTTTCCTGTGCCTGTTCTCCGTTTTGTCTCCTTTCTCAAGGTTCCTTATACTGAATATAGAGTCGCTCGACTTTCTTGAGTCCGGAAAGTCGTCTTTCTTTTCCAGACTCGGCTTTTCCTTCACCCGGTCCTCGCACCTCGGGCTGAAGGGAGAGGGCGGCTCCGGTTCAGGGCTGTTCGATGCGGTACAACGCTCATCCTGATGATCAAGTTCTTGCTCACTGTCAGTACAGGCTTTATCATCTGTAATAATAAGAAAAGTTGTAGTCAGAATTGGCTGTAAGTTTTGTAGGCTTAAATGTAAAATAACTGACAAAATGCCATGTCATGCTCAGACTTAATTGAAACAATTTTTTAAATAATGTAAAATAAAATATCAGTTGAAACGGCAGTGGTTAAAACATTCACAAGCACACCTACACGTGATGATTTTAATTGTACAGTCATGATTTAGTGTCAACATGCCTTGTTAACCGTTTCCTTCCTACATGTCAGCCCAAGAGTTTGACTCGGAGCGTTAACATGGGCTTTATGTTGTATTTTTAGGAGGCCAACTCTCTTTGTTTCCTCAGAGTAAATAGACTTCAGTTATGGATCGAAAGTTGAGCGGACAGCAGTTCCTGTTTTTCGATGGTCAAATAGCCTGATTAAGTCTATGCATTACAAGACGAAACAGTTTTTAATATTTCTATAATAAGTGAGTTGAACAAATAGCCTGTCACAAAATAACACTTTAAATCTGAAGAACAGGAGCTGCTGAAAACATTCAAAGTACATTTTGTAATTAGAAAATGTACTATAACACTGTGTTTTCTTGGTAAATTGCACATAGATTTCTATTCTGTAAATTTAAAATGTATATTATTTGGACATAATACATGAAATGAAGTGGACACAAACCGTATATTGTTGCAATGCACAATGTGGGTATAGGCCTATAGCCTATTCTCTTAATAGGCTAAATTACTAGAGGATTTGGCCTATTGTCGACTTATGTCAGCCACCGTAAGTCTAAATGCCATTGGCCACAATGTTATGTTTAAGCCTATCAAACGAATTGAGATTTAGGTTGAATATCATTTATCTTACCTGGGCTGATTCGACTGAACCTAAGCGGGCTGGATCCAGGTCCGATTGGAGAGTGTGCACCATCTCTGCCGGTTGTTGGTTCACTAGACGAGGCATCAGAGTCGCCCCCGTCTCGGTCTGCTTTGCATTGGTCTTCATACATCCGCAGAGAGGGAAGGGTCAACTGTTTCCTAGAGTTGAACGGTTCCCTTTTAATAATAGTGGGTACATGTATTCAAATAAGGCATCCATACACCATTAACATGACATCAGGGCAGCTGTGGGCCGACCTACATTCAATGATAAGCCTACATCAGAGTTGAGAAAAGCATGCATTTTGTCATTTTTATTTTGTTAACTAATAAACAGTTGAGGCATGGCTAAAACATGCATAACATATGTCCTATGCATATGGTCATATTATGATAAATATAATTTATATAGAAGTAGGCTAGACTACACAATGTGATGGGCGAATCGACATAGCCTATGCTTACCTTTTCTCTCTTCTTCCATTTCCGGTGTCTCTGAATCCTTTGGCAAAAGGGTTATTATCAATCTTCAGCTGTGTTATCTGAGGACAGGAAATGGAGAAAATATATTAAACAGTGCTGGGTGAAAACAAGATAAACCATGAAAAATAGACCTAACCAAGACGTTAGAATTAACTACTACTACTAGTAGTAGTAGTAGTAGTAGTAGTAGTAGTAGTAGGCCTTAACTCGGCCTATAGGTACAGGCCTAATAATGAATTGACCTATATATATGGTCACGTATTTATCTCAACATGATTTATTCTGATATATTTCTCCCACACACATAGTGTCCCGTTAAACACACCGAACAGAACTCACTCTGTTGAAAGGAAGCCCCGGTAGATGTTGCATTATTAATGGAGGATTAATGACGAGGCGTTATTCTCACGACCCCCATGAGAAACATTGTTTCTCCATCCATTTTTTTCGGATAGCTGAGTGGGGGCGACTTGAACAGATGACTGACTATCTTATCCATAATTAATTATGTGGTTTGGATCATTGCTACTTCATGCAAGGCTTGTATGGAACAAATACTGCATGGGCTTTGGAGCCACCCCCGTCACTGGAACCGCTGTGCACGCTGCTTGGTTTGTCCTGTTTCCCCCCTCCTCATCTTGTATGGAACTCTTGAGGAATTCGCGAATCGACCAATCAGGGAATCGCAGTTCCCCGTCTGTCACGCATTGATTGCGCAGGCAGCCTCTGACACTGTGTAGCTCGCGGACAAACTGGCGAGGCTAGTGCCTTCTAATCGATTGTGATTTTTTGCCATAAACTTTACGATAGCAACAAGACCACCACAGGCCCCTCTGACACGGACGCCAATTAGACTCAAGGAGGGGGAGAAGAGAGGGGTTCGCAGGGAGCTAGATAATTTTAGACTGCAACTAAAATAAATACTCAATACATCAAATCTAGGAATTACTGACACCCCGAAGAACCATGAGATATCCGTCTTTAACCAAATGGTGTCCGTGTCCAAAGATGCGCCATCTAATTAGATTTGAATGGAATTGTAGCCTTTAGTCAACAGCAGCAACTCGTCCATAGTCCATAGACGGAAAGACAACAGAAAGACAACTTTTTCAAATACGTATTTTACTAGGCAAATATATGCCTGCAATTGTAGGCTAAACTGGTTACGTAAGGTTAACCATAACATTTGACAATGACGACCAACATGCGGTTTGATTGGGCAGGTGCATTTAGTCCTACAGATTAAAAACCCTGCAGAAACGGTTTCACTGTAAAACTTCGGACTAAATTCGCCAACAAAGGTCATTAAATGCAACAAGGTTGTACAAACGAGTGAGGCCATCGAATTCCACAAATGAGCCAACTTTTCACAGCATAAAAACAAACAAAACAAAAACGAAATTGAACCTCAGATTAACATTTTGCTGATAGAAAATCGTGGCATGTATGTGAATACAGGCCCAACCTCACATGGCAAGGTTATTTCACGGACTCTAACATTAATGTAGCCTGTGTTAAATTCCACTTTATTGTACTGTATTGTGTAGGCTACTGTATTGCTTACCTTGTCGTTTTGATAAGCTGTGACAGCGATGAAGTCTGTCTCTGGGAACACGTATGTCCTAAACGTGCTGTAGGGGAGCTTCAGGATGTCGTTGGCCCTCACGATATGAAACCTGGGCTGGTATTTGTGCATGGAATTAAGAATCGTCTGTGGAGGGAAGGGAAACAAATAATTATTATCATTTCATCGACACCATCTGATGCTAGGCCTATCTCAAAGTCACTCTTGGTCCCATAAGTGAGTAATACAATACAATCATGTACATCACATTAAATGGATATATGTTATTATTATTTCTTATTAGATTATCATTCATAACAATAAGTAGGTCTATTCAGAATTGGGCCTACTGCGTATTCTTAGAATGCAAGAGAACACACCTTTGGTCAACACAGTTCGAGATAGAAAACAATACTAAAGATAAACATTCATGTAATATTGGCATTATCACATATACTGGCTAACCTACTGGGTATCTGATAACATTTATAACACATGAATATTCTATACATTCATTAAATACTACAACATGTAGGCCTGTACACACTGACTGGATAATTAAAGATACAGGTTGGATAGCATATGGTAAAATGTAGGCCTAGATCTATTAAAACACGGTCTGCAACATTTTGCAAAAACGTCTGGATGCGTCTGGCATGTAAATGTTCAATTTGTTTACAGTCGGTTTGTTTGCACATAGGTTTATGAGCATTGAACAAACACACGCTGTAACACTGCAGCTTCTCTCTAGCCGACTTTCTGAGGCATCCATAATTCTCCTCTTCTCCGCGGTTTATTTTTTACAGTAGGCTACAAACAGCACTTCAGGGACCAACGGCGAAACATGATCGGCCTTCGAGTACAGGCTACATCCACACATTGTTTTTATTCCAAGCTGCTCAAGCTGGCTCAAGACAGTGAGGCTAGGTCAGAATAAAGCAATCAAACCTATTTCCACTCTACCCAGTTTCCTTGACCAGATTTCTGACTCTCATAATCCCCATTTCTCAAGAATTCCCCCTTTGCTTATATGATTTAAAAAAAATAGCACATCTAATACTTGAATCGTGATTTCAATCCCCTTCCTCAATCGTGTAAATGCGTTATATTATTAACCTACTATATCTACCAACAACAAGAGCATTCGTGATATTAGATTTATAGTCTACTTTTATGAAGCTTTAGACAATAATATATTGGGAGATCATATTTGGAAACTGGCCTATGTCGACATTGAACAGTGGGGGCATGTCCTTCCTGCATGTCGACAGTGGCACCAGCGTGGCAATACTAAGCCATACATATTGGGGAAAATGCAGTGCCAATACATTAGGCCTACTAAAATAATGTTGCAAATAGAATAAGAGTATCCAAGAAATATAGACATATCTCGCTCATAAAATCCAACAGCATCTGTCTTTAAATACACTGTGCTACTCCATAACCTAAAACATATGCTGTATAAAATGTGTGTCATGTATTATTATTAATCACAAATACAATTGCGTGTTTAAATGTGAATAAAAGTCAACATACAGTACTTACAAATCCATGCTTGTCCGATATATTGTTGGTCAGCTTCAGTTTATGAAAAGCAACAGGCTTGGCCATCCACTGCTCCCCGGTAGCCGGGCTATCCGGGTGAATGTACATTCTTTTGGGCATCTCCGGATCGGCCTTTCCCGCTACCATCCAGCGAGAATTGTGGAACTTGTAGCGGCAGTCGTCGGCAGCAACTATATCCATCAATAGAATATACTTGGCTTTTTTATCAAGCCCATTTATTCTGACTTTAAACGGAGGAAACATTCTCCTGGAAGACAGACAAATATGCGTGGAATTAACTGCATGTAGGCTTATTCATAAACATATGACATTTAATGTTGTCAGACAAGACACAGAAATCTGGCAATAACATTGTATTAACGTGTCATTAGGCGAGTCGCTCTCTCCTTTGTGTCCAGGGAAAATGCAACACTATTTAATCGATATAGGCAAATTATAAAGTAATATTAATTGACAGAACTGTTCTTTATAATAAAATCATTCAATCGAATTATGTACATACAACTTTGAAAATACCATGATAGTTGTAGGAAATAAAACGAATACGTTATCGGCCTAATAACCTACTTAAAAGTATTCTGTATTTATTTGATGATTATAATATTTATATTATAATATAATATTTTAGGAATTCGTCTGTAATCAGTCAAGTGAAATATATTTATGACATGACACTATCACTTAGGTTAAATCACAATCCTCTTTTTCCAGTCTGTCAGTCTGTTTACAAAATCCAGAAGCTCAACTGTCATGACAGAATGCAGTTTGATCCATATGCTGGTATCGTTTTGCTGACTAAAGCCAGGGGAGGGTTTTTTCCCTCTCTGGCAAGACTACTAACCTAAACTAAACTCAAAACGGCTCGTCTTTAATGCATTCAACATTTTCTAAATATAGCAAATATTGATCCTTTACGGTCTCTGATAGCGTCTGGAGGAGACGCTGTCAAAGACGCTCCAAACTTGATTATAACAATCGTACCATCGAAACTAAATAAAATGCTATAAGTCAGGTCACAATAGTACGCTGTGATTGTATTTATCACTTTTAAGTTAAATAATTCACTTATTTCGATAATAAACTAGGCCTATACGTTAAAGAACAGACAATAATCTACAAAGAATAACAGCATCACATCGCGCCAGTCTAGCCTACAGCAGGCCCTGTAATATTGTTTCGCTGTAATCCTAAATGTAACTACCTCTTTCGAACCCTCTTGCTTTCGCCATTATCTTTCTGAAGCGTACAGAATAAATCTGAACACAAGGCACATCTGAACACAAAGCCTATACAGTATGGACAATATTTGTCCCACCAAGATTTACATGCTATAATCGCCATTGATGGACAGAGAACAACCATGACGCTGTAGTCAGCCTCGCTGGCAATAATTATCAGAGCGCACTCTCACCTTCCAGATTTGGTAATAACCATCTCTGTTCCTATTTTGTGAAACTGGTCCCATAGGTCCTTGGCCTCCAGTGTGACTTTAGGGTCGTCCTCCACCTCTTCCTCGGGCTCCAGGCTCTTCAGGCTGCGGAGATGAGCCGCCTGGTGGTGGTGGCTGAGAGCCGGGTGGAGCCCTGCCTCCGCGGCTCCAACGAGGTGGTCCGACATGGGCTTAGTAAGAGCCGCGTGAGGCAGAGTGAGCGTCGGGAAGAAGGAAGGCTGCGCGGCCGCTAGGAAAGCTGACATGGAGAAGTCGGTCGGCCGGTGAGCGTGGAAAGGGTGATAAGCCATGGCAGTCCCTGTGAAAACTGGATCTCTCATCGGTGCATCCAAAATATCGAAGTGAAATTATGATATACAGTGCGATTCTCCCCCCTCGGCAAAAACAGTAGGACAATTTCCAGAATAATGTATTGTTATTTCTGTAAGAAGTATACAGAAGTAATGTCGAATACTGTGCCAGATAAGCTATGAATAGACGGGTTATAAGACGGTTATTAGCAGAAAAAAACTGAATTGATAGGAACTAGCCTATACTACACGTAAACTCCCGTTGCTGGTACCTCCACGAAGTGCAGTAACAATATCAGTCAAAGATAGTGAAGCAGCTACGCTTTGAGAGCAGAATCGGGGTTTCCTTTTTTCTCTCGACCAGTCGCTTTGAGAAAAATAAGATGTGCCTCTGAAGGCTGAAGCAATCATTCCACACGGACACGGAGTTGAAATGGTCTTGCCCTGTTCACTGAAGAACTGTGACTATCTCACATGTTCTTCCTGCCTCGATCCCAACACTAATGAACCAAGCCCCTTTGATTGCTGATTTTACGCTTTCTGGACCAATTGTGGGCCTCTATAGGCGTGGTTTTGACAGCTCCTGCCAGACTCGAAGAGAGGGGGGTGGACAATAAGGTGTCGGAAGCATTAGCAGTAAGAAAACATGTCAACAGAATAAAATATTAACCAATGACAGAAAAGCTCGGGAAATCCCACCCCCATCTCCAAGCCAAACACCGGGTCAGCCCTCAATTCTTGACCGGTGGAGGCATCACCTCGGTCGGCTTGCGCTTTATACTTTCGATGAGGTGCATAACTCCAGCCCAGAACCGGTGCCCGAATAGATAGCCTACGTTTATTGCTCTGTAGTCGCTTTCATGATAGCCTATAGGTAGGCTAAATAATGTTAGTAGGCTATACCGCTAATTGATTTTTTTAAGTATGAAGAAGATTCCAAATAGATTCGTTGTGGTTCCATTCCATGTTAAGATTATATTATCAGTTTAGGTCCTCGTCATTTTTTACCTCATAGCCATTCTATCTAGTTTCGTTTGTTTAGAAATCCGCGTGCAGTTTTATCTGTTTAAGTGTTTATCTTGGTTTGGCCATAATAACGTACAGTTCCATCACTGCTTGTGCGTAATGATAGACTTAGATAGACTACGCTGAGACGGTAAGAGAGTCCACAGCCACCCGTACCTGAATGGTAGGCTATCGGACTCGATTTAGTGATTATATTCTAGGGCTGTCGATTTCCGTGACTCGCTGCTGTTTTGTGAACGCTTCACCGCAAGGACAGCGACTAATAAACCGGACATTGCCACTTTAAAAAACAGCCCCGGGTCATTCGAAAAGCGCAGGACCAGATGCTGCATCGAAGCATGAAGAAAAGAAAACAGATGAATGAATTAATTTCGAGAGCAAAATTGACAGATAAAACGCGGTAAGTGCTTTGCTTACAGCCTTACAGAAAGTAAATATATATTGTTTTTCTGACGTGTAACCTATGTCCCCTTCACAAAATCAATCATTCATGCACACGTTATAACCTACGCAAAGTGAATTATTGTACATTCACTTTATTTGATTGCCTTATATCCTAAATAGTGAAAATAATAAAACCAGGAATAGCCTATCAATAGCTCTCCGATACTATACTGTATAGACGTAGGCTATTCCTTTAATTCTAATATGATCTTATTCGCTCTCATTTTCAGCATAAACTGACACAGCAATGATATGATTTATAATACATTGTCATGGGCAGGCTCTCTTCTGAGCGTGAGGGAACAACAGTGTCCGGACTCGCCTGGGCTGTTTGTTGGTATGTGTCAAACCACATACACGTACATTACACACTTCAGACCTTTGCAACGAACCCTACGGCGACCCGACCAGAAACTCGGTCTCGGTACTGCTCTGTTGTACCTTTAAGAAATCCATTCTGTGGACCCTAGGCTTGATTAACATGGATTCGGTTGGTTAAAGAGCCGTTTGGCGCCAGTCGGCTGACGCACCACAATAAGAGCAGACTCTTGTCACTTCATATTTACCCTAAAATCCTACCAGCGAGCGCCGTCCAATCCCCCTTGCCATCCACACCAAAGCTGCGGTTTATGCTTTGCGTTTAGGGGCTGAGAATGCACTTTCGGAATGATTATTACTTTGCATCAAAATGTGAAAATGTGGATATACACGGAACAGTCTGCCCAGAAGTTGATCCGACGCATACATGTAGAACCGGTTCCGCTCTAACTCAATCCAGCACATCGTCACTTCGACATAAAAACTGAAACAAAAACGAATAATCCTTCCGAATAAATTCGTCAGATACAAATCACACATTTCCGATTAACCATTATATTGCCGGTTGAATCGGTGTTTTGTGTAGGTCTTACATTTCTTCCTTAACAGTGTTCGCACATCTCCATTGACATTAGTGTCAATAGAATATTACACATTCCTTTCCAAGTGCACGTTGAGAGCTTGAAGGATTTACATTAGATAAATGAAACGTAATCTATGCTTAAAAGCAGCCTACTTTTGAGAGTTTCACACATTTTGAATGGTATAAAGTGCAATAGCTATTGACCTTGTTTGGTGCTCTGTTCTAGTGCATCTGACTATCTTATTCCAGCCCCTATTCATATTCATATTCATATGATGTGATTAGTCATGTATCACTAATGGGAAAATAAAATATTACCCACCCTTGTAGCATGTTCCTTGGTGGTAAGAGGTGAGACACTTGTTGCTTATATCTGAACGTGAAAATCTCAGCAAAATCCAGAGTCAGTGGAATATTTTCGGAACATTGATCACTTGTTTTTGCAGACCTAGCCTATTAAAACCCGACTGACGTCTCTGTGCACTGTGCAAACGAATTTCCATTTATTACAAAACTCATTTTGCTTCCAATACCATTTTTTAAAATCTGAGAGGCATTCTGTAAATGGTTTTATAAACTTATCACACCAGCCGTGCTCAAAATTTGTAGTGAATTTATTTAGGCCTTGTTGTCAAATACATTTTGTGATCACAGCGAGCAGAATAAAACGTGTAGGCAGGCCTTCATCAGTCTTGATCTGAATAAATGATTCTGCATAACTTAATTGGAATCTTTATGTTGTGGCCTAAACTTAAAGCAATCAGGTAAATTGTGATTCTTTATTTCGTTTAAATTATGAAGAATATAATCAGAATAATGAAAGTTGTTGAAACCCTGTAGAATTATTGTTGTTATAATAGGTTAAGGGTGGTCAATTATGCATAATGGATAAGGATATAACATTTGGCTACTAATTTTCGAGCTCATTAGGCCGAGCATTTTTCATCATTTAATTTTGTGAATATAATGTTCTTATTAAACCTTTGAAATTACAGATAGGGAATTTATTATGTATAGGGCTACAGTTTCAGTGGTATTTATCATTAAGCCTATTTTAGATCTATTTGATTTAGTTTGAATTAAGGATAATTTATTTTTATCAATCTCACATCTTTAAAGCGCTATGCTTCCTTTTTCTAAAAACCTGGTCAGTCTTTGTACTTGTCTGTCATGGTTTTCGTCCTTTATAGGCTATACATTCAACTCGTGGTCGACTGAGTCAGTCAGTAGCCTAGTCAGTGAAATTAAGTGCATTCTAACAGACGCTAACTGCTGCTAGACTATGTAGAAGGCTCGTCGTTAAAGCTTAGCCTACTTACTCAGGTTCAAGTTAGGGAGAAGAAACATTCTGAGTGGGAAAAGATCAGCACCACATGGAGAATGTTAATGGTTTTCTATGAATATACTTAAACAACTAATTACATCAACAACAGGTTTGCAATTACGCTGCATGTATTTGCTCTGTGTACATACCCTCCATGTAGTGCCTTCAGAAAGTCACCCCTACGTTTTCAATATTTCGTTGTGTTACAACCTGAATAAAAAATGATTAAATTGAGATTTGGTATCACTGATCTACACACAATACCTCATAAAGTGAAAGTGGAATTAAGTTGTTTGAAGAAAATGTTCGAAATTAACAAAAAATAAAAAGCTGAAATGTCTTGAGTCAGTAAGTATTCAACCCCTTCGTTATGGGAAGCCTACATAAGTTCAGGAGTAAAAATGTGCTTAACAAATCACAAGATATATGGACTCATTATGTGTTCAATAATAGTGGTTACAGAATTGTTGAATGTCTACCCCATCCCCATCACACATCTGTTAGGTCCCTCAATCTGAGTAGTGAATTTCCAGCACAGATTCAACCACAAAGACCAGGGAGGTCATTCAATGTCTCTCAAAGAAGGGCACCGATTGGTAGATGGGTAAAAGTTTTTAAAAAAGCAGACATTGAATATCCCTTTGAGCATCATGAAGTTATTAATTACACTTTGGATGGTGTATCAATACATACAGTTACTACAAAGATACAGGCGTTGTTTCCTAACTCAGTTGCCTGAGAGGAAGGAAACTGCTCAGGGATTTCAGCATAAGGGAAAACTGAGGATGGATCAACAACATTGTAATTACTCCACAATGACAGAGTGTAAAAAGGAAGCATGTACAGAATAAAACATTTGAAAAACATGCATCCTGTTTGCAACAGGGCACAGAAGTAATATGTGTTTTAGGCTACTCTCGCTACATTGTTAATTTTTTCCTTTAATATTTTCTTCCCATCTCTCTGCATCATCTCTCCTGCTATATTTAGCCGGTAGACTGAGGCCTTGGCGCCAGACCGTTTAAGACCTGTCAAAGTCCCTCATATTTCCCCTTGTCACATGTATACCCAGCGCCTCCTTCAGCCAGGCTACCACCAACCCCCTCACCCTCCTATGCCCCATCTCTCTTTCATTCTCGCTTACTACACTTCTCCGCCCCCTCTAGCGCGCTCTCTCGCTCTCTCGCTCTCACACACACACACACACACACACACACACACACACACACACACACACACACACACACACACACACACACACACACACACACACACACACACACACACACACACACACACACACACACACACACACACACACACACGGCCTATTTAATTTTCTTTCCATTTCTTCTTCTCCCACTCATTAAAGCCGGGTTTTAATCCCTCTTTCCCGCCCTCTGCGAACTTTGTGCAATTTGCTCGTCTTCGTGCTCGTGTTGTCTCATTGACCCGAGTCAGCAGGGCTACCGGTGGGCTGTCCTGTCCGCTTGGACAAATTGCGACTGATTGATGAAAAATAACAATTCTCACAATGAGCGCTGGTAGCCGAATAGGCGCTCCTCAACCCCCCCGCCCCGCCCCACACAACCAACAACCCAACAGGGCTCGGAGGGTTCAACGAATGGAAGCCCCTAAATGCTCTTCTCGACCCTTGGCACCACCAAAACAGCCCCACTAACACTTTGGCAGACAACCCCCCCACACACACAGATTGAGTCAAACATCCGTTTAACACTTATTGTTCATATAACACGTTTTGTAAAAGTGGAGGGTAAAAAGACTGTTGTGACAAAATCCAAAACTGGTAATTGCTTATTGATCAACAAATGTGATTCCACTGATGTTATTTTCACGTGCAGCTATCACCTTGAAAGTCGGATTTAGTAATAATAGGTTAAAAGGAGGTTATTTGTAAAATAGCCCAGAACTGGTGATTATGCCAGGTCCGTGAATTGGAAATATGTTTTATGCTTGAAAATCTACGTTAAATTCTTATTTAGCGAATTGTATAGCCTTTTGTCTCTGACGCACAATTTGAATGCTTGAAGCGTTTGTCTGGAGAAATTAACAGCTAATATAGCTAATTCTAGTTCCCAATTCTATGTGGTGACAGCCTACCTTTCGCAGGTAGCAACAGGTGGGGGCGCTAAAATGACCCCACGGAACACCCTTAATGCTGCTCTCCAGTCTCCTTGTTACTCCACTAAACCGAAACACTCCATGTTCTCTGTGTTGTTCACTGTTTCCCTCTGTTCAAGTTAATTTGACTGTGATTCAAAGATGTGTGTGTGTGTGTGTGTGTGTGTACGTGCGGGCGGGCGCGTGTTTACACATATTACATCGTTGTCATACTATGTAATGACAACGGGTCTATAGTTTTTGACAAAACAATCTTCCCACCAACATTTACCTGCATTGTCATTGTCTGTGGTTGCAGGGTTGGGTAGGTTACTTCCTAAATGTAATATGTTACAGTTACTAGTTACCTGTCCAAAATTGTAATCAGTAACGTAACTTTTGGATTACCCAAACTCAGTAATCTGATTACATTGAGTTACTTTTATATTACTTTCTCCTGAAGAGGCATTAGAAGAATACAAAAATGTATGTTACCAATTGAACGACATCTATGGCCGGATAAATCAATGTTAAAGTTTACATAGCTGGCCATATATGGATGTCAAATGACACTTTATGGGTTGGTTATGTAGGCTTCTTCTGAACCCATCACTTTCTACTGCATATAATAATATGATTAAATTATATCTTTACATTAAAAACCAAAGTCTATCAGAATGCCAGTCATTCCAATAAATGTTATACCCCTTGATCTTCAGGAATGGGACTTGGAAATATTGAAATATAAATCAGCCAATTTGTTTTACCTGAGCACAACCCCAAAACTAAGGACTTATTAGCCAGCCCTACTCTGTTGTTTATGAATTTGTTGTCGTGGAGGACTGATTGGGCTCATTGATTCGGGGTAAAAAAATAAATGCTGCGCTCATGGAATGGCATGATTTGATCACTAGTGAAAAGTGCTATTTACATGTGAAAAATGAACTTTGCTATATGCCTATTGTTTTCCTTTTTGTAGTCAACACTTTGATATCTTGATAATATGCAGCTCTTTAAAGTGCAAATCCACAGAGGAAACAATAACAAAATGGATTCCCCGCCTCTGTTTTGGTAAAAAGCTGAGGGATGGACCTGGAGAAATGTAACCACTCTCAGATTAATAGAAAAGAGCTATGGATGGATTTACAGATATTGGAGAAAAACAAGCTTTTTTGGGGATTCTCATGGAGTGTGAAAGTTGAACTGAGGTCATGAGACATTTATAAGTTATATTCTTCAATAATCAATGGATATATATATATATATATATAATTTATAAGTCCACAAATGGATGAAGCAACTACAAAATGCCCCTGTAAGTCTACCAAAAGTGTGTGAGTTTGAGCATGTGTCTATTAGGCTTATGGATATAAAAAATATCAGCATGAATTAGATTTTGAAATAGGCTGGGATCCGCACTATGCAGCTGTTGCAAGAGCGCATGTTTCACTGGCTGTCCACTGGTTTCAAAAACAATGATTGATAGGCAGCTTAAACTGATTTGAATTAAACCATTATTGGGTTCAAATACACATTTAGATTTGTGAACAGCCATCCACAATACGTAAGGCGCAAATAGCTAAATGAGAGAGCATCAATGTGATTCACATCAATGCGCTATGAAAATATCAATAATAAGTGATATCCGTATCGCCGTAGACTACATCACTGCTGTCATCCTTACCTCCAAGCGTTTATTCAAATTGTTAATCTTTGGATGCCGACAGCAGTCGCACCATTGGAAGACATAGCTTGGACTGTAGCCTACAAAAGCTTATTCCTGCTCCTTTCCCGCTATCCATCAAACACATTTTGTGTGTCGTCATAGTGGTCTGACTCGCTCAGGTGGAACAAATTTAAACTTCCGCCCCTTTTCAACGCTGATTTTAATGTCACTGAGAAAACACAGAAGTGTCAAAGTTTTTTCGCTTACAATATTTTAGCTGGTAACGTAACGGATTACAGTTACCGGTTTTTGTAATCCGTTACTCCCCAACCCGATGTGGTTGAGAGTGAATTGAGTTTTTGTTTATTTTCTGCTTCTGGCAACACAGGTCGAAAGCACAGGTTGAAAGCACACAATACTCGATGCAGCTTCGGGAATTTCCCTTCCCGCTGCCGGCCCTCTCGTCCCCGGATTCCCTACCTTTGATCAGCGAGGCCTGGCCCCAGAGCCACCGGAGCGGTGCAGCATGTGGGATGCTTATTCAATTACAACCCCGTCCGTGACCCTGGCATATATCATTAACCCCCTTACCTTCAATGCAGCGCGCTTTACACATGCGTAATGGGCCAGGTCACAAGTGGACACGTTTTTGCGCTAGCAGGATCTTACTTGAGTGCAAAATAGCATAAAGACGTAATTGTTTGGCCTTCATTGATTTCTGAAAAGATATAGACCAAAATCACTAAATTACTTACCATCTTTAAGCATATCATGCAATTGTACACACAATTACTTGTTACTTTTATTTCTTATTCTTATCAGTATTTTTTTTTAAAACTGCATTGTTGGTTAGGGGCTCGTAAGTAAGCATTTCACTGTAAGGTCTACTACACCTGTACCTATTCGGCGCATGTGACTAATACAATTTGATTTGATTCAATGAAACTTCCATATCATGGTTTCGGTCGAGTGACATTGAATGGACCTTAATTGATAGTTTCACTGATAACAGTGACTTACATTTAAAAAATATATATTTTTAAATACCCTCAACATACCTCAGAGATGGCAGTTTTAGGATGCTGCTGATAGCAACCTGATAGAATAACATGGCTACTAAATCCATCAGGTATTTATACCACGCATCATAGCCTAATTATTTTCATTAAATTATGCGGGTTAAACAGTAGGATAGTTTGTGTGAGTGACGTATCCAACTGAAAGAGATCTGATTCTGTGAGTAGGCCTAGAATACATTTAAAAAGCATTAGCCTATGGAGAAAGGAGAATAGCCTGAAGATTTGTAAAATCTTTTGTAGGCCTACTGTTTACATCTTGTGAATACTGACAATAAAGGTAACAAGAAGAAATGATCCACCAGTTCGTTCGTGTTAAACTTTGACAATAGTGTTATAACAGTGATTTATTTGACAATAGTGTTATAACAGTGATTTATTTGACAATAGTGTTATAACAGTGATTTATTTGACAATAGAGCTAACAGTGATTTATTTGACAATAGTGTTATAACAGTGATTTATTTGACAATAGAGCTAACAGTGATTTATTTGACAATAGTGTTATAACAGTGATTTATTTGACAATAGAGCTAACAGTGATTTATTTGACAATAGTGTTATAACAGTGATTTATTTAACAATAGAGCTAACAGTGATTTATTTGACAATAGTGTTATAACAGTGATTTATTTGACAATAGAGCTAACAGTGATTTATTTGACAATAGTGTTATAACAGTGATTTATTTGACAATAGAGCTAACAGTGATTTATTTGACAATAGAGCTAACAGTGATTTATTTGACAATAGAGCTAACAGTGATTTATTTGACAATAGTGTTATAACAGTGATTTATTTGACAATAGTGTTATAACAGTGATTTATTTGACAATAGAGCTAACAGTGATTTATTTGACAATAGTGTTATAACAGTGATTTATTTGACAATAGTGTTATAACAGTGATTTATTTGACAATAGAGCTAACAGTGATTTATTTGACAATAGAGCTAACAGTGATTTATTTGACAATAGTGTTATAACAGTGATTTATTTGACAATAGAGCTAACAGTGATTTATTTGACAATAGTGTTATAACAGTGATTTATTTGACAATAGTGTTATAACAGTGATTTATTTGACAATAGAGCTAACAGTGATTTATTTGACAATAGTGTTATAACAGTGATTTATTTGACAATAGAGCTAACAGTGATTTATTTGACAATAGTGTTATAACAGTGATTTATTTGACAATAGTGTTATAACAGTGATTTATTTGAAAATAGTGTTATAACAGTGATTTATTTGACAATAGAGCTAACAGTGATTTATTTGACAATAGTGTTATAACAGTGATTTATTTGACAATAGTGTTATAACAGTGATTTATTTGACAATAGAGCTAACAGTGATTTGTTTGACAATAGTGTTATAACAGTGATTTATTTGACAATAGTGTTATAACAGTGATTTATTTGACAATAGTGTTATAACAGTGATTTATTTGACAATAGTGTTATAACAGTGATTTATTTGACAATAGTGTTATAACAGTGATTTATTTGACAATAGAGCTAACAGTGATTTATTTGACAATAGTGTTATAACAGTGATTTATTTGACAATAGTGTTATAACAGTGATTTATTTGACAATAGTGTTATAACAGTGATTTATTTGACAATAGAGCTAACAGTGATTTATTTGACAATAGTGTTATAACAGTGATTTATTTGACAATAGTGTTATAACAGTGATTTATTTGACAATAGTGTTATAACAGTGATTTATTTGACAATAGAGCTAACAGTGATTTATTTGACAATAGAGCTAACAGTGATTTATTTGACGATAGTGTTATAACAGTGATTTATTTGACAATAGTGTTATAACAGTGATTTATTTGACAATAGTGTTATAACAGTGATTTGTTTGACAATAGTGTTATAACAGTGATTTGTTTGACAATAGTGTTATAACAGTGATTTATTTGACAATAGTGTTATAACAGTGATTTATTTGACAATAGTGTTATAACAGTGATTTATTTGACAATAGTGTTATAACAGTGATTTATTTGACAATAGTGTTATAACAGTGATTTGCACGCACCTTTGAATTTGTGTTGCAATGCTTTTTCTTTGTGTCGATAAACTGATGTAATGGAAGTCTTTACTAGATATATATGTTATAACCGGGTTAAGGTCATAACGCTACTGATTCACAACTTGTAAACAAAGCTGCTGTACTCGAACATGGTTAGAGTTAGAGATATAGGACACATGCAAGTTACCTGTAAAGTGTATTTTATGTATCTAAGAAAATTAAGAAAACATTTAAATCCATGTGGGTCGATACTGATGTAGGCTACAAGTAGGTCTACCTACTAAATAGGGAAAGGTATATAATTAAGTTCAGTAGCAAGCTTCATGTAATTTTTGCATCTGCAGTTAAAATAAACCGGAAAATGGTCCACAACAGAAATAAATGGGAGATTATAGCCTAGGTGTTAGAAGTTCTCTGACCGACTTCAGAAGTGGAAGTTAGACAATATAGCCTAGTCCTATAAACCAGTGGTGCCCAGACTTTTTCGGTTACTGTACCACCAACTGAATTTAGCTCTCCCCGGAGTACCCCTGAAGTACCCCCTCGTGCATTTACCAGTAGACTTCAAGTACCCCATGTGGATCAACCTTGTGGATAGGCCAAGTAGCCCCAGGGGCCTTAGTACCGCTGGTTGGGAACCACTGCTATAGGCTAACCATTTTGGTTTGTTCAACTGTCTTAGCTCAAATAGCTATGAGAGAATCGATAAGCTAATGTCGTATTGATGCGTATATGCGTATATAGCAGATCAATTTCTGTTCAGGATCGTAACTCTATAACAGCCTTGATCAATTTGATGTGATAGGCTATTATGTTTCACATGCATTCAGTTCCCTTGAAAATAACCTAATTTTTCGCCTTATTGCTCTCTACTATAGGCTACAGTCCTGTCAAATTCGTGTTTACTTAACAGAGTTGAACTTGTTGACAGTGCTTCAAAATTAAATGTTCAATTCATGCAAACAGAAAACATTGAATCGTAATATATACAGAGGCGATATGAAATTACCTGAGGTCCGGGGAAAAATACTTATTTCAGTCATACTTTAATTTATCGACAAGAAAAGCACTTTCCCGTATTACATTTCGAACGTAACCTCTCACACGATGGTCTCTATCATTGAATTAGAAATAAGTGTACACATACTATAATCTTGTTCAGAATAAGGCGATTAGGGTCCTCAAAAGTAAGTGTTTTTCGCTTGAATAAAGTGTAGAAGTAAGTGTTTTTCGCTTGAATAAACCCATTGATGCGTAACATGTTTTGACACTGTAAACAATACAGAACTGTTAGGTTATATCAAAGAATATTCGCCTCCGGTTAGACGATTGAAAAGCATGACCTGAAAAGTGACAAGATACATTTGTATATTAAATTAACAATAATAATAGCCCTATGTGAAGTCTAATTGGTCTTTGGGTTGTATTTGTTGTATTCACTAAAAGATCATAACATGTCATCGACATACCTGCAATAACCACGGTATTTCCCACTATACTTTGTCTGCCATATTCATATGAAAATAGGATATAATGAAACGGATGCCACTATAAATTCATCCGCAAGTATGACTATTTGATACCCATTGACATTCTTACATTTATCATTTAACAGACACTCTTATCCAGAGCGATTTACAGTAGTGAGTGTAAACATTCAACTTGATTCATTCCTATTTGCTATCCAGTTGGCTCCTTTGAGGATCAAAGGAGTGCACTGAGGAGAGCAAAATAATTGAGTGATACAAAAAATAGGGAATTTTACTTGCCTAACAGAACTATTTGCTAACAATGTAACAGTTTTATACTCTATTTAGTTGAGGATGACAACAATGAAATGCAATCAAAATATATAAGATCTGATATTGTACACACAATATAATGCTATTAGTCTGTTGAGAAATTATTGAATGTAAGTGAATAACAATTTTCATCACATTTCAAGACAGATAAGTACACTAATAAATCACACAAAGTTAAAGAAATATACACGTTTGGATAGAGATCAATTTATTTAATTTTTCTACAGTGGATGTTGTGTTTTTTTGAGCAAAACAATGTTAGCAAAAGCTTAGCAAACCTGTCCATAAGTGGTTGTAGCTAGCTATGTATTAATGATGCTTCTCTCCTGGTGCCAACCTTCTTTCTCTCCTCCTATTCACAGAGTTTGCTGGCAGAGGAGGATGGGTATTAATGGAGACTGTCACAGGAGAGGAGGGTAACGACCAGGGGCCTGTTAAGGAGGCAAACAACGTTTTGAAACAGGGAGGTACGATTTGTACTTGATCAATAAGAACACAGGTACAGTTTTTCAGATGTGAAATGATTAGTTAAGGTGTGCCCTCCTTATCAGGCCCCTGCCCCTGGTAGAGGTGCCAGCTGGGGCACTGGCCTGGGCATGGTCCCCTCAGACTCAGAGAGACATTGCAAGGCACCATGTCACAGCACCAGGGGCGCGTCAGTGGGCAAACCAGAGAAATATAACGGAAAGAACAGGCATCCCCATTCAAGTCTATTATGCCATAATAGAGCCTCACAGTGGAGGTGTCATAACTCTCATAAAACCTAGTGGTCAAACAGGGAAATGGTTCCAATCATTTTCCCACCATTCATTTTTCCCATAGGGGATTTTAGAAACACTTAAAATAAGGGCTGTGTTTTGTGTAGGTTTACCCTGGCGTGATGTTTTGATAACCATGTTAATCTCTCTCGGACAAGGTGACTTTTATCAATATATTCCGCTCTATTTACTCTCAGAATCGAAAGTGCTAATTAGCATCAAACTAGACATCATGCAAAACTACAAATCCCTGCAAGCTCCTGCACATCATCTCTAGCTGACACCTTTGCTAACAGGTAGTGTCAATTTAAACAGGACAGTTCACAGAATTGTCTATTTAAATAAATGTAGCCAATTTATTAATTACTAGATTTAGCTAACATTAGATAGTTAATTCAGAGATTCTTACCTTTGCCTCGATTCGTCAGTCTCGCCCAGATCATCATGGCATTTGTAGTTCTTCAGGATAGCCATATTAGCAGCTAATTAGCATTTCATTGTTGGGGGGTAAATAAAGGTGAATATATTAATATCTCCTACAGAGATTTACATGGTTATTAAAACGTCACCCCAGGGTAAGCCCACATGAAACACAACCCTTATCTTAAGTGTTTCTGAAATTAGGCTAGGTTTAAAGGGTATTATGACTCATAGGGTGTGTTTGTAAATTCACTCTGGTGTGCTCAGAGAGCCCTCTGGCCGTTCGGAGCGTTCAGAGTGCACACTGGACGCTCTAGCCGAGGAGTAGGGTTGATCTGAGCGTTCTGACCTCACAACGGCAGTCAAGCACCCAAGCTAACTGGCCAACGTTGGCTAGCTTGCTAGCTACTTCCAGAAAACAAATGACAGAACACCTCACGCTGACCATTTTACTCACCCTAGCAGAGTTGATTAGGCTGTTTTGATGTTATCCAGAGCGTTGGTGACTGTTACTGTGCTGCTGGCAACTATTTAATTACGCTTTTTTGCCGACGTTTACTGGCATCAGCCATATTCAAAGGGTGCTGAGCGTTTGTAAATTCAGCAGTTATTCTGCGTTCTGGCAAACTCAGACAAGAGTGCTCTGAAATTGTAATAGATAGCCAGAGTGAATTTATGAACGCACCCATAATGGGCTACTCATCGGTGGACCAGTAAAATCAGGTCAAAATGGCAGGGTTAGGGGTTCCAAGCCTGTTCTATTGATTCTTTTTTTATGGAGAAAACAACCTGAAGAAGAGAGCAGAGCATGCCTGAGTATGCCTGAGTATGCCTGCTCAAACACATTCACATGGCCATTGTTTCAGTCTCAGCTCCAGTTTTGGTCCCGTCTAAGGTAAGTGAATTGCATTTAAATAAGACAGTTGCACAAGACAGTTCACATAATTGTCGATTTAAAGAAATTCAGCCAATACAATACAAGCCCTACATCAATTAGTCTTGTACTGATTTTTGAACATTTTGAAGTTTATTTGACTCTTGATCTGAGTGATAAGTTTTAGAGTGTTGTATTCACGGTCTGCTTTTCCACAATAAACTGGCAGAAAATGTGCACTGGCTTTGGTGTGGTTTATTTATTTTCATTAAATTAAACGAGAAGTCACTACATTTTACAAAAGCACTTGCTGATAACTTTTGTTCACGTGATTGAAACAATGACTCTGCAGGTGTAATATTTATTTAGCATATATGAAATCATTGAGTATCCAGGGGTGATAATAACACATCAATACATTTCATTAACATGAATGTATAGCAAATAACGATTTGGTATTTTACAAAACCAATATTAGTAAAAATGTATTAATAAGTATGTGTTCTGTATTAAAAGGAATAAATTCATCATGCCTCTTTTATGTTACATTGTCCAGTGACCAAGCAGCAGTAGCCATCGACTCATTCAACATGCAGAATTACGGGAACATGGCTGTGTTCAGTAGGGTGAAACATTCCCGAACATTGCAGATAAATATGTAATATATAGATCTGTAATGAGTCACATGTTCTATAAAATGTATTTCTACCTGAAAGTCCTGTAACGTAGAATTTTTCTGAACAGACCCGTGTAGTCAACCAGACATCCATTCCCCAGACAAAGGACTAGGATTGTATCGTGTTATAAAATTAAAATGTTGACAAACACTAAATACAAAATCAGTGACCAAATATTTATAACCTGTTTTAAGTCTCAAAGGTGAGTCTATCTTTCTGTTCTCACTAGTGCATCAGATCACACTTCATTTCAAGTCCTATGTGGTCTGGTCAAGACTAGCAATGACCCATTCACTAAGAAAAGCAAGCTGGCAAAGTAGTTATTCACAATTTGGGGTGTGTTTGAGGTGTGTGTGTGTGCACGCAAGTAAGGAATAAGCCTTTTCTTTTGTTAAAGCACAAACCTGTTTTTTGTTGCAAAAAAAGAAAAAGAAAATCATAATCAAAGCAAGATGAAATCATCAGAAGACACTCGACTCAACAAACTAAAAAGATACCCACCAAAACCATCAATGTTACCAAATGAAGAGAAAACCATACATGGAAGTGATTTGGTCTTAATAAGCAAAGCTAATATACATTACAGCGCGCATGCTGAGCTAGGTCGTTATCTTCAGAAGTAAAACAACTACAGCTACATTAGATAAACCTCAACTTTTTCACACACTCAAAATGAAACACACGCCATGTGACACATCACCACACACACACACACGCACGCACGCACACAGACAGACAGACAGACAGACAGACAGACAGACAGACAGACAGACAGACAGACAGACAGACAGACAGACAGACAGACAGACAGACACACACACACACACACACACACAGACAGACAGACAGACAGAGACACACACACACACACAGACAGACAGAGACACACACATCGGTAGGTGGGAGTAACACTGGACAGTTCCTGGATTTGGAAAGAGAGAGGAGGGAACATGAAAAGGGAACCACTGCTCACAATAACATCCTAATGAACATCAACACGGCGAGAGACCGGAAGACATCAGGACTGTCTGGCTGTGCTGTGTGAAGCGGTAGGATGGATGGTAGGTAGCAGACCTGGGTTCAAATACTTTATCTGGGCTTTATTGAGCTTGTCTAGAACCAATAGAATAGTTGGAACCAATAGAATAGTTGTAAAATGTAGTCCCCTCCCATCAGGCACCCCAGGCAGACAAAAGCAAACACTCAAAGCATTTGAAAGACTTAAAATAGTATTTGACCCAAGGTCTTGTAGGGTGGTAGGCAGGCTGTCTCCTGGTCTCCTCTAGGGGAATCCGGAGGGGAAGAGGCTGAGGGGCTGGCTCTCGTTGGTGGGCAGTGGAGAGCGGTAGCCCTCAAAGTTACGGGGGATGGAGCCGCTGGTGGAACCAGAGCTGTTGCTGAGAGTCTCAATGCTGCCCTCCCTCTGGAGCTCTGTGGGGGTGAGACAGAGACAGAGAGACACACACACACACACACACACAATGAAAATTCCAATCTTCTATGAGCTGTACATTGAAAGTGTTGTAACGATGTAAGTAGATTATGTAGTGCTGAGTGGGATTTTGTCTTGTTTCTGTCTGTGTACCAAACCAATAAAAATGTACATTCACATATAAAGCCGCCAGATGTTGTCTTTATCAGAGGCCAAGGCGGAGCTACAACCATTTTGCGTCTCCCTATCCAACTCTACCAGATCTACAACAGATGAAGTGTCTATAGGGGACAAGGGCTAGGGGCTGTTTCTGGACAGGGCCCAAAACGCCACTCCCTCCACTACCATGTCTCTGGGTTGGTTGGTCTGCTCTGTCAAACACACTGACTCTCAACCTGATTCATTAACCATCCCAGTAGTAACAGTAACAGTACGGTATGCCAGCTAGCAGTCTGCTCCTGTATAGACTGACACACTGTCTGACAGGCTGCTCCAAAACCATTCACAGGAAACGGTTACATGTCAGTCTATGGCCATACGGAACATATTAAAGAGAAGACATGTTGTAAAACATATCCGTCAAGATGGGTGCAGACTGGCATGGTGTGAGGAAGGAATGAAGGCAGTGATCTACGTGATGCATTTTGACACAGATCAGACATATACACCAGTCCTATTGATCATGGTATATATGACGACGATGGGGGGGGTGTATGGGTGGGGTCAGTAGCGTGTGCGTGCTAACCCCTAGGCCCTCTGCTAACCCCTTGGCCCTCTATCCTAACCCCATCCCCTAGCCCCTCTACTAGCCACTAGCCCCTCTACTTACCCTAGCCCCTGTCTCCATATCCCAGCCCAGATCATGATGGCATTTGTAGTTCTTTAAGATAGCCACATTAGATGGCATTTTTGGGGGGTAAATACAGGCGAATATATTAATAAAAAGTGTGAGATTTACTTGGTTATTAAAACGTCACCCCAGGGTAAGCCCACATGAAACACAGCCCTTATTTTAAGTGTTACTAAATCCCCTATGGGAAAAATGAATGGGAAAAAAACGATTGGAACCATTTCCCTGTTTGTCCGCTAGGTTTTATGGGTATAATGACTCACAGGGTGTGTTCATAAATTCCCTCTGGTGAGTGTGCTCAGAGAACTCTCGGAAATTCAGAGCATTTTGCTCTCAGAGCATTCAGAGCGTCCAGTGTACGCTCTAGTCGAGGAGTGGGGTTGATCCGAGCGTTCTGATATCCTGGAAGGATATCGACCTCATCCCGTCAGCACAGGATGCATGGTTATTCTTTAAAAGTGCCTTCCTCACCATCTTAAATAAGCATGCCCCATTAAAGAAATGTAGAAGCAGGAACAGATATAGCCCTTGATTCAGACCTGACTGCCCTTGACCAGCACAAAAACAACCTGCGGCGTTCTGCATTAGCATCAAATAGCCCCTGTGATATGCAACGTTTCAGGGAAGTTAGGAACCCATATACACAAGCAGTTAGGAAAGCTAAGGCTAGCTTTTTCAAACAGAAATTTGCATCCTGTAGCAAAAACTCAAAAAAGGTTTGGGACACTAAAGTCCATGGAGAATAAGAGCACCTCCTCCCAGCAGCTCACTGCACTGAGGCTAGGAAACACTGTCACCACCGATAAATCCATGATCCCCAAAGATTGGAAAGCTGCCACGGTCATCCCCGTCTCCAAAGGGGAAGACACTCTGGATCCAAACTGTTACAGACCTATCTCTATCCTACCCTTCCTTTCTGTCTTCGAAAGCCAAGTTAACAAAAAGATCACAGACCATTTTGAATCCGACCGTACCTTCTCCGCTATGCAATCTGGCTTCAGAGCTGGTCATGGGTGCATCTTAGCCACGCCCAAGGTCCTAAACGATATCATAACTGCCATCGATACAGTACTGTGCAGCCGTATTCATCGACCTGGCAAAGGCTTTCAACTCTGTCAATCACCACATTCTTATTGGCAGACTCAACAGCCTTGGGTTATCAAATAACTGCCTCGCCTGGTTCACCAACTACTTCTCTGATAGAGTTCAGTGTGTCAAATCGGAGGGCCTGTTGTCCGGACCCCTGGCAGTCTCTATGGGGGTGCCACAGGGTTCAATTCTCGGGTCGACTCTCTTCTCTATATACATCAATGATGTCGCTCTTGCTGCTGGTGATTCTCTGATCCACCTCTACGCAGACGACACCATTCTGTATACTTCTGGCCCTTCTTTAGACACTGTGCTAACTAACCTCTAGACAAGCTTCACTGCCATACAACACTCCTTCCGTGGCTTCCAACTGCTCTTAAATGCAAGTAAAACTAAATGCATGCTACTCAAACTGTCGCTGCCCGCACCTGCCCGCCCGTCCAGCATCACTACTCTGGACGGTTCTGACTTAGAATATGTGGACAACTACAAATACCTAGGTGTCTGGTTAGACTGTAAACTCTCCTTCCAGACTCACATTAAGCATCTCCAATCCAAAATGAAATCTAGAATTGGCTTCCTATTTCGCAACAAAGCATCCTTCACTCATCCTTCGCTCCGTCTTATCTCAGTTCACTGGTCACGATGGCAACACCCATCCGTAGCACGCGCTCCAGCAGGTGTATCTCACTGATCATCCCTAAAGCCAACACCTAATTTGGCCGCCTGCTGTACGCTCTCGTTGGCTGGCCCTCGCTTCATATTAGTCGACAAACCCACTGGCTCCAGGTCATCTACAAGTCTTTGCTAGGTAAAGCCCCGCCTTATCTCAGTTCACTGGTCACCATTAGCAGCACCCAGCCGCAGCACGCGCTCAGCCCCAAAGCCAATTCTTCCTTTGGCCGCCTTTCCTTCCAGTTCTCTGCTGCCAATGACTGGAATGAACTGCAAAAATCGCTAAAGCTGGAGACTTATCTCTCCCTCACTAACTTCAAGCACAAGCTGTCAGAGCAGCTACCAGATCATTGCACCTGTACATAGCCCATCCAACTACCATTCCATATTTTATCTAACGGGTGGCATCCATAAGTCTAAATATGTCTGTTACATTGCACAACCTTCAATGTTATGTCATATTTACGTAAAATTCGGGCAAATTAGTTTGCAACGAGCCAGGCAGCCCAAACTGTTGCATATACTCTGACTCTGCGTCCAATGAATGCAAGAGAAGTGACAACTTCCCTAGTTTAATATTGCCTGCTAACATGAAATTCTTTTAACTAAATATGCAGGTTTAAAAATATATACTTCTGCTGTGTATTGATTTTAAGAAAGGCATTGCGCCTCCAACTCAATCATCAAGTTTGCGGACGACACTACAGTGGTAGGCTTGATTACCAACAACGACGAGACGGCCTACAGGGAGGAGGTGAGGGCCCTTGGAGTGTGGTGTCAGGAAAGTAACCTCACACTCAACGTCAACAAAACAAAGGAGATGATTGTGGACTTCAGGAAACAGCAGAGGGAGCACCCCCCTATCCACATCGACGGGACAGTAGTGGAGAGGGTAGTAAGTTTTAAGTTCCTCGGCGAACACATCATGGACAAACTGAATTGGTCCACCCACACAGACAGCGTTGTGAAGAAGGCGCAGCAGCGCCTCTTCAACTTCAGGAGGCTGAAGAAGTTGGGCTTGTCACCAAAAGCACTCACAAACTTCTACAGATGCACAATCAAGAGCATCCTATCGGGCTGTATCACCGCCTGGTACGGCAAATGCTCCGCCCACAACCGTAAGGCTCTCCAGACGGTAGTGAGGTCTGCACAACGCATCACTGGGGGCAAACTACCTGCCCTCCAGGACACCTACACCACCCGATGTCACAGGAAGGCCATAAAGATCATCAAGGACAACAACCATCCGAGCCACTGTCTGTTCACCGCGCTATCAACCAGAAGGTGAGGTCAGTACAGGTTAGAGGTCGACCGATAAATCGGAATGGACGATTAATTAGGGCCGATTTCATAACAATCGGAAATCGGTATTTTTGGGCGCCGATTTGCAGATGTAAATTTTTTTTTTTTTTAGACCATTATTTAACTAGGCAAGTCAGTTAAGAATACATTATTTTCAATGACGGCCTAGGAACAGTGGGTTAACTGCCTTGTTCAGGGACAGAACGACAGATTTTCACCATGTCAGCTCGGGGGATCCTTTCTTGCTACCTTACAGTTAACTAGTCCAACGCCATATCGACCTGCCTCTCTCTCTTGTTGCACTCCACAAGGACTTGTCACCTGTTACGCGAATGCAGTAAGCCAAGGTAAGTTGCTAGCTAGCGTTCAACTTATCTTATAAAAAACAAATCAATCATAATCACTAGTTAACTACACATGGTTGATGATATTACTAGATATTATCTAGCGTGTCCTGCGTTGCACTTAATCTGCCTGAGCATACAAGCATACAAGTATGTGACTGAGCGGTGTTAGGCAGAAGCAGGCACGTAAACATTCATTCAAACAGCACTTTTGTGCGTTTTCCCAGCAGCTCTTCGTTGTGCTTCAAGCATTGCGCTGTTTATGACTTCAAACCTATCAACTCCCAAGATGAGGCTGGTGTAACCGAAGTGAAATGGCTAGCTAGTTAGCGCGCGCAAATAGCGTTTCAAACGTCACTCGCTCTGAGCCTTCTAGTAGTTGTTCCCCTTGCTATGCATGGGTAACGCTGATTCGATGATGGCTGTTGTCGTTGTGTTACTGGTTCGAGCCCAGGGAGGAGCGAGGAGAGGGACGGAAGCTATACTGTTACACTGGCAATACTAAAGTGTCTATAAGAACATCCAATAGTCAACGGTTAATGAATTACAAATGGTATAGAGGGAAATAGTCCTATAATTCCTATAATAACTACAACCTAAAACTTCTTACCTGGGAACCACCAGCTTTCATATGTTCTCATGTTCTGAGCAAGGAACTGAAACGTTAGCTTTCTTACATGGCACATATTGCACTTTTACTTTCTTCTCCAACACTTTGTTTTTGCATTATTTAAACCAAATTTAACATGTTTCATTATTTACTTGAAGCTAAATTGATTTTATTGATGTATTATATTAAGTTAAAATAAGTGTTCATTCAGTATTGTTGTAATTGTCATTATTACAAATAAACACCGGTCGATTAATCGGTATCGGCTTTTTGGGTCCTCCAATAATCGGTATCGGCGTTGAAAAATCCTAATCGGTGCATCAGAACAGGTGCATCAAAGCTGGGACTGAGAGTCTGAAAAACAGCTTCTATCTCAAGGCCATCAGACTGTTAAACAGCCACCACTAACATTGAGTGGCTGCTGCCAACATACTGACTCAACTCCAGCTCACTTTAATAATGGAAATTGATGTAAAAAATGTATCACTAGCCACTTTAAACAATGCCACTTAATACACTGCTCAAAAAAATAAAGGGAACACTAAAATAACACATCCTAGATCTGAATGAATGAAATATTCTTATTAAATACTTTTTTTCTGTACATAGTTGAATGTGCTGACAACAAAATCACACACAAATTATCAATGGAAATACAATTTATCAACCCATGGAGGTCTGAATTTGGAGTCACCCTCAAAATTAAAGTGGAAAACCACACTACAGGCTGATCCAACTTTGATGTAATGTCCTTAAAACAAGTCAAAATGAAGCTCAGTAGTGTGTGTGGCCTCCACGTGCCTGTATGACCTCCCTACAACGCCTGGGCATGCTCCTGATGAGGTGGCGGATGGTCTCCTGAGGGATCTCCTCCCAGACCTGGACTAAAGCATCCGCCAACTCCTGGACAGTCTGTGGTGCAACGTTGGTGGATGGAGCTAGACATGATGTCCCAGATGTGCTCAATTGGATTCAGGTCTGGGGAACGGGCGGGCCAGTCCATAGCATCAATGCCTTCCTCTTGCAGGAACTGCTGACACACTCCAGCCACACGAGGTCTAGCATTGTCTTGCATTAGGAGGAACCCAGGACCAACTGCACCAGCATATGGTCTCACAAGGGGTCTGAGGATCTCATCTCGGTACCTAATGGCAGTCAGGCTACCTCTGGCGAGCACATGGAGGGCTGTGCGGCCCCCCAATGAAATGCCACCCCACACCATGACTGACCCACCGCCAAACCGGTCATGCTGGAGGATGTTGCAGGCAGCAGAACGTTCTCCACGGCGTCTCCAGACTCTGTCACGGGCTCAGTGTGAACCTGCTTTCATCTGTGAAGAGCACAGGGCGCCAGTGGCGAATTTGCCAATCTTGGTGTTCTCTGGCAAATGCCAAACGTCCTGCACTGTGTTAGGCTGTAAGCACAACCCCCACCTGTGGACGTCGGGCCCTCATACCACCCTCATGGAGTCTGTTTCTGACCGTTTGAGCAGACACATGCACATTTGTGGCCTGCTGGAGGTCATTTTGCAGGGCTCTGGCAGTGCTCCTCCTTGCACACAGGCGGAGGTAGCGGTCCTGCTGCTGGGTTGTTGCCCTCCTACGGCCTCCTCCACGTCTCCTGATGTACTGGCCTGTCTCCTGGTAGTGCCTCCATGCTCTGGACACTACGCTGACAGACACAGCAAACCTTCTTGCCACAGCTCACATTGATGTGCCATCCTGGATGAGCTGCACTACCTGAGCCACTTGTGTGGGTTGTAGACACCGTCTCATGCTACCACTAGAGTGAAAGCACCGCCAGCATTCAAAAGTGACCAAAACATCAGCCAGGAAGCATAGGAACTGAGAAGTGGTCTGTTGTCACCACCTGCAGAACCACTCCTTTATTGGGGGTGTCTTGCTAATTGCCTATAATTTCCACCTGTTGTCTATTCCATTTGCACAACAGCATGTGAAATTTATTGTCAATCAGTGTTGCTTCCTAAGTGGACAGTTTGATTTGACAGAAGTGTGATTGACTTGGAGTTACATTGTGTTGTTTAAGTGTTCCCTTTATTTTTTTAAGCAGTGTATAATGTTTACATACCCTACATTACTCATCTCATATGTATATGTATATAGTGTACTCTATCATCTACTGCATCTTGCCATTTATGTAATACCTGTATCACTAGCCACTTTAAACTATGACACTTTTATGTTTACATACCCTACATTACTCATCTCATATGTATATGTATATAGTGTACTCTATCATCTACTGCATCTTGCCTATGCCGTTCTGTACCATCACTCATTCATATATCTTTATGTACATATTCTTTATCCCTTTACACTTGTGTGTATAAGGTAGTAGTTTTGGAATTGTTAGGTTAGATTACTCGTTGGTTTTTTAAAATATATTTTTTTTACCTTTATTTTACTAGGCAAGTCTGTTAAGAACAAATTCTTATTTACAATGACGGCCTGGTCCGAACTAGAAGCACAAGCATTTCGCTACACTCGCATTAAAATCTGCTAACCATGTGTAAGTGACAAAGGGAAAGTTGATTTGATTTGATGTTTATGGTTAGGTACATTCGTGCAACGATTATGCTTTTTTCGCAAATGCGCTTTTGTTAAATCATCCCCCGTTTGGCGAAGTAGGCTATGATTCAATGATAAATAACAGGCACCGCATCGATTATATGCAACGCAGGACAAGCTAGATAAACTAGTAATATCATCAACCATGTGTAGTTAACTAGTGATTATGTTAAGATTTATTGTTTTTTATAAGATAGGTTTAATGCTAGCTAGCACCTTACCCGTGGCTCCTTGCTGCACTCGCATAACAGGTAGTCTGCCTGCCACGCAGTCTCCTCGTGAAGTGCAATGTAATCGGCCATAATGCCGATTACAGATTGTTATGAAAACTTAAAATCGGTCCTAATTAAATTGGCCCTTCTGATTAATCTGTCGACCTCTACTCCTAACCCCTAGCCTCTCTCTCCTAACCCTCAACCCCTCTCTCCTAACCCCTAGCCCTTTTCTCCTAACCCTTAGCCCCTCTCTCCAAACCCCTAGCCCCTTTCTCCTAACCCCTAGCCTCTCTCTCCTAACCCCTAGCCTCTCTCTCCTAACCCCTCTCTCCTAACCCCTAGCCCCTCTCTCCTAACCCCTAGCCTCTCTCTCCTAACCCTCAACCCCTAGCCCCTCTCTCCTAACCCCTAGCCTATCTCCCCCAACCCTCAACCCCTAGCCCCTCTCTCCTAACCCCTCTATCTCCTAATCCATAACCCCTCTCTCTCCTAACCCATAACCCTTCTCTCCTAACCCTTACTCCCTATCTCCTAACCCCTAAACCATTCTTGTTCTAACTCATAATAGTCCTACATAATAGTCCAAAGTAGGGTTTCCTTCCAATTAGTTGATCTCTGGATCAGATGTTGCTCTTGATAACATCAACACCCGATCAATCAATCACACCCACCCTGATGCTCACACCCTCAACACAAGCCCATCTGCTCTAACGTGGATCTAAGCTCTGTAACACTTGACATAGAGCTAACCTTATGACATGTAGTTAACACCAACTAATTCCATCCCCCTGAAATCAGTCTGGTTAACAAAACAACTAGTCTGTTAACCAGGCTGGATTCACTCAGCTGTACATGGTAACTGCATAGTACCTACATGACAATGACTGAATCTAAATAAACAAAAATCAACCACATTCTGTTTCAGATTGGTTACTATATTTACATTTTCATTCACATTACTAATGTAGTTACATGTAATAATAACAATTCATGTAAAACTTGTCATTTTCCACTAAAACACAAATACTTAGGGACAAAGCCTGGACAAACAGCAAGCTGAATACAGGGGAAAAAAACACTAATTTAAACAGGGTGACTGGGCTAAAGATGGACCAGCACATCTGGCATTTGCAGAACTGTCCTATGGCCACTCCGTCCCTGTCCGAATATGTTGAAGCCGTGAAGTGAGACAGAATGGACTATATTTGGCCTCATGGTACAATCCAGCAAGGAGGGAGTTAAGCTTTGTGGCAAAACGCAATAACAGTTCTACAGGGCTCAGTAAATACATCATTACCAAGTGGACTGACTGTGGAAATAATGTCCAGAAATGATCCAGCATCCTGTCAATGGCCTAATCCTCTTAAACTCTCCTCTTCTCACTTAAGTCTGGCGCAAGCTCACACACACACGCACGCACGCACGCACGCACACACACACACACACACACACACACACACACACACACACACACACACACACACACACACACACACACACACACACACACACACACACACACACACACACACACACACACACACACATGTACAATTACAAATTCCTGCACATATACACACACAGACCCAAATAGATAAATACATGTAAAGAACAGACATACATGCACTCACACACTGAATCAACATACAAACATACAAGCCTCCTCACTGAGAGCATGTTTTGTGTCTTTGTGCTGTGTGTGTTTGCTGTCTGTGTGTGTGTGTATGTGAGAGAGAGGAGGTGAGGACAGGAGAGGAGTGAGGAGAGAACAGGAGAGGAGCGTGGAGGAGAACACAGGAGAGAGGAAGAAAGGACACATGAGGAGTGAGGAGGAGAGGACAGGAGAGGAGGAGGAGAGAGGAGGACAGGAGAGGATGAGAGAGAGGAGAGGAGCGTGAGGAGGAGAGGAAAGGATGAGGAGTGAGGAGGAGAGAGGACAGGAGAGGAGAACGTGGAGGAGAACACAGGAGAGAGGAAGAAAGGACACATGAGGAGTGAGGAGGAGAGGACAGGAGAGGAGTGAGGAGAGAACAGGAGAGGAGCGTGGAGGAGGACAGGAGAGAGGAAGAAAGGACACATGAGGAGTGAGGAGGAGAGGACAGGAGAGGAGTGAGGAGGAGAGGACAGGACAGGAGAGGAGTGAGGAGGAGAGGACAGGAGAGGAGGAGGAGGAGGGAGGACAGGAGAGGAGTGAGGAGGAGAGGACAGGAGAGGAGCGAGAAGACAAGGAGAAGAGAAGGAGGACAGGAGAGGAGTGAGGAGGAGAGGATAGGAGAGAAGTGAGGAGGAGAGGACAGGAGAGAAGTGAGGAGGACAGGAGAGGAGTGAGGAGAGGACAGGAGAGGAGCGAGACGCAAGGAGAAGAGAAGGAGGACAGGAGAGGAGTGAGGAGGAGAGGACAGGAGAGAAGTGAGGAGGAGAGGACAGGAGAGAAGTGAGGAGGACAGGAGAGGAGTGAGGAGAGGACAGGAGAGGAGCGAGACGCAAGGAGAAGAGAAGGAGGACAGGAGAGGAGTGAGGAGGAGAGGACAGGAGAGAAGTGAGGAGGAGAGGACAGGAGAGAAGTGAGGAGGACAGGAGAGGAGCGAGGACAGGAGAGCTGGAGAGGACAGGAGAGGAGGACAGGAGAGAAGTGAGGAGGAGAGGACAGGAGAGAAGTCAGGAGGACAGGAGAGGAGTGAGGAGAGGACAGGAGAGGAGCGAGACGCAAGGAGAAGAGAAGGAGGACAGGAGAGGAGTGAGGAGGAGAGGACAGGAGAGAAGTGAGGAGGAGAGGACAGGAGAGAAGTGAGGAGGACAGGAGAGGAGCGAGGACAGGAGAGCTGGAGAGGACAGGAGAGGAGGACAGGAGAGAAGTGAGGAGGAGAGGACAGGAGAGAAGTCAGGAGGACAGGAGAGGAACGAGGACAGGAGTGCTGGAGAGGACAGGAGAGGAGCGAGGACAGGAGAGCTGGAGAGGACAGGAGAGGAGGACAGGGAGGAGCGAGGAGGAGAGGACAGGAGCGAGGACAGGAGAGGTGGAGATGACAGGAGAGGAGGACAGGGAGGAGCGAGGAGGAGAGGACAGGAGAGGAGCAAAGAGGAGAGGACAGGAGCGAGGAGGAGAGAACAGGAGAGGAGGAAAGGAGAGGACAGGAGCGAGGCAGAGAGAACAGGAGAGGAGGAGAGGAGAGGACAGGAGAGGAGCGAAGAGGAGAGGAGAGGACAGGAGAGGAGCGAGGAGGAAAGGACAGGAGAGGAGCGAAGAGGAGAGGACAGGAGAGGAGGGAGAGAGAGAGGAGGAGAGGGAGGACAGGAGAGGAGGAGAGGAGAGGACAGGAGCGAGGAGGAGAGAACAGGAGAGGAGGAGAGGAGAGGACAGGAGAGGAGGAGAGGAGAGAGGTGATGCCACTTTCTCGTCGCTCTTTCCTCTCCATCTTTCCCTCCTCTATCTCTCTCGTCTCAGAGAGTCTGGGAGTGAGGCAGTAACACACACCGATACTAGACTTATCCCAACTGAATGTTTTTGAGTTTTAAATTTAATCTCACAATTGGCCCCAGCTGGTTCTGGGGCCACATACACACTCTCATGGGTCAGCAGATAAATGGTGGACTGCTTCATCTCCAATCAGACCTCATTACACCAGGCCTGCTGCATGGAGATACAATCACTCCTCTCTATACATCCCTCTCTATCTCCCTCTCTTCTCCTCATTACTTCCACTCATCTCTCCGGTAAAGAGCTTGCACTGGTTTTAAAGCCCTGCTATACATCAGGATGCTGTGAAACGCTATACCACACACACTGATTGTCCCTCATCATTACCCCCTCGCTGGGTGTGTGGAAGAGAGAAAGTGTATGTGTGTGTGTGCCAAGCTGTTGTCAGTCTATGTTTATATTTAAGCCACATTGGATTTAGAGGAGACTTCCTCATCAGTTGCTCACACAGATGATTTGGCTAGCTAGTTGAAAATCCACCACAACATCCTCTCTAAATACACACACACAAACAGACTACCACCCAAATAATACCCTATCCACCCATAAGACTCAACTGGTCAGTACATCAGTACATTATAGGGAATGGGGTGCCATTTAGGACAGAACCACACACACAAACATACCTCTGGACCTCTGAACCAAAACCCGAAAACAGGATGTTATTACCACAACTTAACCCCCAAGACAAGTCCTCTCTGCTGTGTGTTGAGACAGAGGGCTCAGCTGAGCAGACTGGTGGTTGTGTGTGCATGGTGCTATTCTGCTGTGAAGGGGACTTTCACTACAATCAGGCTACTCACTCGCTACCTTTCTACTGGAGTTGAGGTGCTGCAGTGTGTGTGGGTGGGTGCCAGTGTGTAGGTGGGTGGGTGCCAGTGTGTGTGGGTGGGTGGGTGCCAGTGTGTGTGGGTGCGTGGGTGCCAGTGTGTGTGGGTGCCAGTGTGTGTGGGTGGGTGCCAGCATGTGTGTTGACACACACTTATGAAACATACACACATCTGACAGAAGACAAAGACATGAGATACATCCAGCATACTCCTACGGAACATTCCATGATCCAGCTGATACCCAACACCACAGTACCCCTCATAGTACCCTGCTGTCCCTTAACTTCAGGGGACACAACTACAGGACACAGCTACACATTCTCTCTGGCCTGGGACACCCTGCCACCCCCACCTCTTCTTTCCGTTTACACCCCCCAATACCCCAGCCAGCCCTGTCTGTGTGGTACGGGTGCTTAGCGGAACCGGGAGGAAAATGAAAACAAACTTGTGTTCCTTGGTCGGGGGACAGAGCTGTGCAAGAGGAAGGAGGAGGCTCGGACGGCTGTCCATTAGCAGCAGGCTAAACGGGCCATGTCAGCCTCCCTATTGGCTGGAGGCTGACCGTATCATCCTCGGAATTGGCTAGAACTGAGAGACACTCGGGTTGAGGCAGGGGTCAAGAGAGAGGACACACAGAGGTCACGGAAAGAGAAAGAGTCAGAGTTGAAAAAACATAAAGGGGTCCAGGACAAAGAGAACAGAGGAGACTCACGGCAACACCAGAGGCTAAATCCTATAGACTGCCATTATGTACATTATAATGTACAGTGTAATAGCTTTCATTAATATGAGCTGATTCTTGTCCATCTACAGTACAGTTCATGCTGAATGTGGAGCCAATCAAAACTAACTTCCCTGTTCCCTTCAGAAAAGCACTGCTGATGTTGACCTCTTGACCTGGGACACGGCCCTTGAGAGCGAGACATTGTGTTCATCCAAAATGGCACCCTTACCCATTCCCCATATAGTGAACTACTTTAGACCAGACCCCTATGAGCCATGGTCAAAAGTAGTGCACTATAAAGAGAATATGGCGCTGTTTGGCACGCAACCTTGGTCCGTTTGTCCTTTTGACCCAAGAAATGCAGAGACAAGAAACAACATGATATGGTAATGGAAGTATGAATACGCTCTCATGGACTTCTGAGAAAACACACAGAGAAGAAAGGTTAACACATCAACAACGGCACTATTAACCCAGAGTGGGCAAACAGCGGCAGGCTAAAGACTGGGAGGACACAACAAGGCTGTCTGCAGGCCATATAAACTATTATATAGAGCCCGTAAAGTAGCTACAACCATTCAGAGCCTGCTCCCCAAAGAGCTCTGGTCAAAAGTAGTGCACTATGTAGGGAATAGGGCGCCATTTGGGAAGAAAAGGGAAGCTGGAGATAGGGCTATCTTCAAATGGTTAAAAAGGGCTCTTACCATAGCAGGTAAGCTGCTTAAGCCTTAGGGCACAACCTCTCTAAGTACAGACCAGGGTTCAATGGATCATACCACTTAACGTTACAGTCCATTTCTACTAATCAACTCCTTATTCAATTAACTGACCGACTCCGTATTCCATTATTTAGTCTTCACTGACGGGGGCTGCGTCTCAAATGATACTCTATTGCCTCTATCGTGCACTTCTTTTGACTACAGCCCCATGGGTCCTGGTCAAAAGTAGTGCACTATATAGGGATAGTGTGCCATTTAAGACAGCCTGGTTCTAAATGCCCGGGAGGAGGGAGAAACAGCATCCTGTACCATTGTCTCTGAATCAGCTTATAGGTAATAATACGGCAGCTATTTAAACAGAAGTGGAACATGGTATATAGAAGGTTTATCCTAATATCACTAGCCACACCCTGAACGAGTCCATTTCGAGAAGAGGGGAAAAACAACATTAGAGCCTGTGTATGAAAATGACACTGAAACGAAGGGACTCCATCATAGCTGGTTGTCTGAATGTAGCCATTTAGAGAGATTCTGGTTTGGCTTTGATCTTGGACACTCAAGTAGGGCCATGACATTAGATATGATGACATGTTATAATTAGTGGGTAGCTGTATCTGTGGGACAGATACAGCTGGGTGTCCAACTAATTTTGCCTCGGGGGCCGCATTTAGTCTACAACAGGGGTGTCCAACTAATTTTGCCTCGGGGGCCGCATTTGGTCTGCAACGAGGGCCGCACTGAAAATTCCTTGCAGTCAAAATTTAGATTTTTTCCCCGATGCTCCCTACTGTCTAATGATTATCAGCGAGCTGGACAGTCAATAAACTATGCATATATGTCAATGATCATTTCTACACAGTTTTGATTTGGTTTTAGTCATTTTAAAGTATATTGAGTCCGGTTCCCTCCCCTCCCCTCCCCTACATAAAAATAATACAAAATAAAAATTTGTTTTACTCAAAACACCTATATGTTTGACACTTCTGGACTAATAGATGAACTCCTCTGAGAAAGATGGAAGGGAGGAGAGGAGCAGAGTGGAGAGGAAAGGGAGGTAGAGCATGGCGCTTGATTCCCGCGACCAGCCACACATACTGTAAAATGTATTCAAGCTTGACCAAGTCGCTTTGGATAATAGCGTCTGCTAAATGACATATATTTCTCTCTCATCTCAACACTCCACACTTTCTCCTCCCATCCACCCCTTTTCCTATCTCCCCTCCCCTCCCCTCCTCTCCTCTCCAAAACGCTTATGAGTGTTTGCTGGGTACAGATGTGATATGTGAAGACAGCCTTGACTGGGCCTGCTGTTACACCCCTGGAACAGCAGCTCCACTCCGCAACGCAACCTGTCCATTATGTACCCCATCACTAATTCATAGCACATCTTTTATTGATACACAGACACACCCTTACGCGCAGATATGTGCGTGTGAGAATGTGAGTCACACTCTGACTATGTCTGTGTGTGTCAGAGTGTGAAAGAATGTTTAGGAGAGCCTCTATGTGCATATGCAGTGAATATATACAGTACCAGTCAAAAGTTTGGACACACCTACTCATTCAAGGGTTTTTCTTGATTTTTATATTTTCTACATTGTAGAATAATAGTGAAGAAATCACAACTATGAAATAACACATATGGAATTATGTAGTAACCAAAACAGTGCTAAACAAATCAAAATATATTTCATATTTGAGATTCTTCAAAGTAGCCACCCTTTGCCAGCTTTGCACACTCCTGGCATTATCTCAACCAGCTTCATGAGGTAGTCACCTGGAATGCATTTCAATAAACAGGTGTGCATTGTTAAAAGTTAATTTGTGGAATTTCTTTCCTTCTTAATGCGTTTGAGCCAATCAGTTGTGTTGTGACAAGGTAGGGGTGGTATACAGAAGATATCCCTATTTGGTAAAAGACCAAGTCCATATTATGGTAAGAACAGATCAAATAAGCAAAGAGAAACGACAGTCCATCATTACTTTAAGACATGAAGGTCAGTCCATGCAGAACATTTCAAGAACTTTCTTCAAGTGCAGTCGCAAAAACCATCAAGCGCAATGATGAAACTGGCTCTCATGAGGACCGCCACAGGAAAGGAAGACCCAGTTACCTCTGCTGCAGATGATAAGTTCATTAGAGTTACCAGCCTCAGAAATTGCAGCCCAAATAAATGCGTCACATCTCAACATCAGCTGTTCAGAGGCATCAGTGAATCATAGTTGAATTGCTGCAAAGAAATCACTTCTAATGGACACCAATAAGAAGAAGACACTTGCTTGGACCAAGAAACACGAGCAATGGACATTAGACCGGTGGAAATCTGTCCTTTGGTCTGATGAGTCCAAATGTGAGAATTTTTGTTCCAACCACCGTGAAGCATGGAGGAGGAAGTGTGATGGTGTGGGGGCACTTTGCTGGTGAGACTGTCAGCGATTTATTTAGAATTCAAGGCACACTTAACCAGCATGGCTACCACAGCATTCTGCAGCAATACGTCATCCCATCTGGTTTGCGTAGTGGGACTATAACAGGACAATGACCCAACACACCTCCAGGCTGTGTAAGGGCTATTTGACCAAGAAGGAGTGATGGAGTGTTGCATCACATGACCTGGTCTCCACAATCCCCCGACCTCAACCCAATTGAGAATGTTTGGGATGAGTTGGACCGCAGAGTGAAAGAAAAGCAGCCAACAAGTGCTCAGTATATGTGGGAAGTCCTTCAAGACTGTTGGAAAAGCATTCCAGGTGAAGCTAGTTGAGAGAATGCAAAGCTGTCAACAAGGCAAAGGGTGGCTAATTTGAAGATTATATTTGGATTTGTTCAATACTTTTTTGGTTACTACATGATTCCATATGTGTTATTTCATAGTTTCAATGTCTTCACTATCATTCTACAATGTAGAAAATAGTAAAAATAAAGAAAAACCCTGGAATGAGTAGGTGTGTCCAACATTTTGACTGGTACTGTACATATGCACATATAGGTGTATGCATGTGTTTGAGTGTGCAGGCATAAACGAATGCTTTAGTAAATATACAGATGTATGTAGTACAATCAGTGCATTTATTAGTCATCTACTCATGCTACAGGAGAAAGGCTGTTTGGCTCCAGATGGATGCGAGTCATAAGTCAAAATAGTGGAGTCAGAGTTAAAGGATACTAGTAGTAATCATACAACAGACTAAAGTGGAGCATAACTCGGAGACACCTCAGATATAGCGTCCTTTTCCTAAATTCCACTCCTCTAAAATGCCTCCTGGTTTGAAAGTGTTTCACTGCTGTCTTGTCTAGACAACCCAAAACAGACCTTGAACATCACACAGACATTTGTAAGATGTGCTTCCGACTCTCCCGGTCTCACTCTCTCTCTCCCAAGCCCTGTTTCTCTTTCCTTCTCTCTTTCTTCATGTCTCGCTCTCTTTCTTCATGAACTCTCACAGCGTCTCTCCCCTGAGCAAGCTGTTAAGTGCAGTCTACAAAAACCGCCACAGAAAGACCATTTGAGAAAGGCTAGGACACTCTGCGCCCCCCTTCTCATAACCCTAACCATAAACCTAACCCCAACCCTAATTTTAACTCTAATCCCCTAAACCTAAAATAGCCTTCTTCCTTGTGGGACCAGCACATTTTCCTTGTTTTACTATCCTTGTGAGTACTTCTGGTCCACACATGATAGTAAAACTAAACACACACCTCTAGGCTAGCAGGGCAGAGTGGCACGATAAATGCTACAATGACATCCAGGCCTAACGTATCAGTGGAGGAGAGCAAAAGAAAGGGAGGAGGGGAGAAGAGAAAAGGAAGAGGGGGGTAAGCGGTGATGGCTCTGAATACAGGAATTATTCTTCCTCGTCTCACACTGTCACCACGGATTACTCTCACGCTCTCGGCTGGCTGCAGAGAGAGGGAGGGAGAGGTAGAGAGAGAGAGAGAGCGAGAGAGAGAGAGAGAGAGGGGGAGAGAGGAAGAGAAAGAGAGAGAGAGAGAAGAGAAAGAGAGAGAGAGAGAGGGAGAGAGAGAGAGAGAGAGGGAGAGAGAAGAGAAAGAGAGAAGAGAAGAGGGAGAGAGAGAGAGAGGAAGAGAAAGAGAGAGAGAGAGAGGAGAGGGAGAGAGGGAGAGAGAGGGAGGGGGAGAGGGAGAGAGGGAGAGAGGAGAGAGGGAGAGAGGGGAGGGGGGAGAGGGAGAGAGGGAGAGAGGGAGAGAGGGAGAGGGGAGAGGGAGAGGGAGGGAGAGGGGGAGAGGGGGAGAGGGGGAGAGGGGGGAGAGAGAGAGAGAGAGAGAGAGAGAGAGAGAGAGAGAGAGAGAGAGAGACCCACCAGTGAATGGAGGAGTGCTTGGGGGCAGAAATAATGACATTGCTCTTCTTTCCCTCTCCCTTGTATTTCCTCAGCACCATACTCTTCAGCCTCAACCCATGTCACTTTCTATTTTCTTTCACAGGGTTCCCTTCTTTTCTTTTCGCAGCTCAGATAATGTGTTTCAGTGGTACAGAGAATGCACTCAGTGTCTTTCTCTGTCTCCAGTGAAGCAAGGTAGAACAGGACCCTGGGTTTCTCTGTCTCCAGTAAAGCAAGGTAGAACAGGACCCTGGGTTTCTCTGTCTCCAGTAAAGCAAGGTAGAACAGGACCCTGGGTTTCTCTGTCTCCTGTGAAGCAGGTTAGAACAGGACCCTGGGTTTCTCTGTCTCCAGTGAAGCAGGTTAGAACAGGACCCTGGGTTTTCCTGTCTCTAGTGAAGCAGGTCAGAACAGGACCCTGGGTTTCTCTGTCTCTAGTGAAGCAGGTTAGAACAGGACCCTGGGTTTCTCTGTTTCCAGTGAAGCAGGTTAGAACAGGACCCTGGGTTTCCCTGTCTCTACTGAAGCAGGTCAGAACAGGACCCTGGGTTTCTCTGTCTCTAGTGAAGCAGGTTAGAACAAGACCCTGGGTTTCTCTGTCTCCAGTGAAGCAGGTTAGAACAGGACCCTGGGTTTCTCTGTCTCTAGTGAAGCAGGTCAGAACAGGACCCTGGGCTTCTCTGTCTCTAGTGAAGCAGGTGAGAACAGGACCCTGGGCTTCCCTGTCTCTAGTGAAGCAGGTTAGAACAGGATCCTGGGATTCTCTGTCTCTAGTGAAGCAGGTTAGAACAGGACCCTGGGCTTCTCTGTCTCTAGTGAAGCAGGTCAGAACAGGACACCGGGGGCAGGTGCCAAAATGAACAACTGATATTTTTCAGTGAAGTATACAAATGGTGTGTGAGGAGGACGGAGGGGTGCCCCTCCTGCTGGTTAACCCAACAAGTGTGAGGAGGATGGAGGGGTGCCCCCCCTGCTGGTTAACCCAACAAGTGTGAGGAGGATGGAGGGGTGCCCCCCCTGCTGGTTAACCCAACAAGTGTGAGGAGGATGGAGGGGTGCCCCCCCTGCTGGTTAACCCAACAAGTGTGAGGAGGATGGAGGGGTGACCCTCCTGCTGGTTAACCCAACAAGTGTGAGGAGGACGGAGGGGTGCCCCTCCTGCTGGTTAACCCAACAAGTGTGAGGAGGATGGAGGGGTGCCCCCCCTGCTGGTTAACCCAACAAGTGTGAGGAGGACGGAGTGGTGCCCCTCCTGCTGGTTAACCCAACAAGTGTGAGGAGGACGGAGGGGTGACCCTCCTGCTGGTTAACCCAACAAGTGTGAGGAGGACAGAGGGGTGCCCCTCCTGCTGGTTAACCCAACAAGTGTGAGGAGGACAGAGGGGTGACCCCCCTGCTCATTAACCCAACAAGTGTGAGGAGGACGGAGGGGTGACCCTCCTGCTCATTAACCCAACAAGTGTGAGGAGGACGGAGGGGTGACCCTCCTGCTCATTAACCCAACAAGTGTGAGGAGGACGGAGGGGTGGCCCTCCTGCTCATTAACCCAACAAGTCTGTATTCTCAATGGTCTAAAGCCATGTCCCCAAAGTACAAAAAGAGGTGAAGTGAGAAGTGCGTTGATGTGGTGTACGTGTGTGTGCGTTCGCTACAGCGTGTGTGTATATAACCCTGCATGTGTGTGTGTATACTGGAACCAGAAGGGAGTAATGATTGATTGGGGAAGTGGGACCTCCTACCCCATCGTGATAATGCGGTGGTCTGCTGTGTGTGTGTGTGTGTGTGTGTGTGTGTGTGTGTGTGTGTGTGTGTGTGTGTGTGTGTGTGTGTGTTGTGTGGTGGTGCTGTGGTGTGTGTGTGTGTGTGGTGGTCTGCTGTGTGTGTGTGTGTTTGTGTGTGTGGTGGTCTGCTGTGTGTGTGTGTGTGTGTGTGTGTGGGTCTGCTGTGTTTGTGTGTGTGTGTGTGTGTGTTTGTGTGGTGGTCTGCTGTTGTGTGTGTGTGTGTGTGTTTGTGTGGTGGTCTGCTGTGGTGTGTTTTGTTGGTCTTGTGATGGATATCTGTGTGTTAAAACAAGACTTGGTAGAAAGGAACTCAGTCAGTCACATAAACGACCTGGTAGTTTCTGCAAATGGCTACAAGAGGCTGTCCAAGTCAAACAGGAGATAGGAGCGTCATCGCCAGACTACAGTAGGGAACAATAGAGGTTTTCACAGTGCTAACAGGAGGGTTGGAGTCTAGATTCTAGCCACGTGCCTTAATATACCCAATTTATCAAACATTATGAAACTGACTTCATGAAATGACTCACATATACTGGCCCCAAGAGGAATATTCACGTTCACATACAATAAGTGAACTCTTTCTAGATATTCAGGGAGTAAAGAGTATTACTGTAAAATCAGATTGAAAAGCAGAATGCAAAAGTAAGAGGTGTTTATGTGTGTGGAAAAAATGTGTATAGATAGAAAGGCCCTCTGCCCTTCTAACACGCTCTGTTTGTTCCTAAGTGGGACCCATAGACCTAACTTCATAGGTCCCCTGACAGGTCCCCAAACACACTGGAACGTACCACTCTCTCTTTGATAGGGAGGAAATCCTCACTCCACACCAACAGATTACATCAACCGCTTGCTTTCTTCCAAACCACACACTGAGACACACAGTGAGACAAACAGTAAGACACACACACACTGAGACACACACACTGAGACACACACTGACACACACACAGTGAGACAGACAGTGAGACAGACAGTGAGACAGACAGTGAGACACACAGTGAGACAGACAGTGAGACAGACAGTGAGACACACAGTGAGACAGACAGTGAGACAGACAGTGAGACAGACAGTGAGACAGACAGTGAGACACACAGTGAGACACACAGTGAGACAGACAGTGAGACACACAGTGAGACAGACAGTGAGACAGACAGTGAGACACACAGTGAGACACACAGTGAGACAGACAGAGAGACACACAGTGAGACAGACAGAGAGACACACAGTGAGACAGACAGAGAGACAGACAGTGAGACAGACAGTGAGACAGACAGAGAGACAGACAGAGAGACACACAGTGAGACACACAGTGAGACAGTGTGACAGACAGTGAGACAGACAGTGAGACAGACAGTGAGACAGACACGCACACGGTAATGTACATATAGACGAAAACCCAGTGCTCCATGTGATGGCAGAGGCAATGTTTTCTGTACCACGATAACATCAGATGAGAGGTGGAGCTCCTCCAAAACCAACACGCAAGAAGGTGGAATCAACCGGCCAAATCCCTCCAATAGCACACGGCAGTAGACCTAATTAATTCAATCATAAACTTATGTGGACTGCCATCCAACAATGTGATAAATTACTTAGAACACAAGGACCTGGTATACACAGGGCCTGGAGGCGAGTCACATACTTCCTGGGTTTGGAGGGTCACACACACTGTTATGAACACAGAGCACATGCACACTGAGTGTACAAAACATTAAGAACACCTTCCCTTTATTGAGTTGCACCCCCTTTGCCCTCAGAACGGTCTCAAATAGTTGGGGCCTGAACTCTGCAAGGTGTTGAAAGCGTTCCACAGGGATGCTGGCCCATGTTGACTCCAATGCTTCCCACAGTTGTGCCAAGTTGTCTGGATGTCCTTTGGGTGGTGGACCAATCTTCATACACAC